>NC_064874.1:48536902-48574402 GCF_943734745.1 Anopheles darlingi
GTATGTTGTATTGGTTAGATATGGAGAATTTACTTATTGATTCTTCAATTCACATCCGCATCATGCAGCCGGCTACGCATTCAATACCAAGGGTGGATGCTAATTCAAGTGTAAAATGTTGATCGATCATCGATGACGTAGGGCGTCTCTAGACTAGACGAGACGAGACGAGACGGCTCTGTAGTATGGGCACTCGGCCAATCAGACTGTGTTGTGCTGCTTTCGATCATCACAGCTGCTAATCCGGTCGCACATTCTGTTCAACATTGTTGCCGAACCTATACAGACTCGATCGGCGCATTGTTTACGTTAATATCAAGACACTTGGCAGCCATCGTCCGATTGATCCGTCGCGATCAACGCCAGTATGGTTTACTGGTTTTGAATTTTGTCGTCAACAATATTGAGTTTTGACCGGTCCCAACCTGTCCCTAGCCGGGTGCATGTGACTTTACTTCGAAGGCACATTAAGGTGAGTCACAGACTCATCACCTGATGTTTAAAAGGTCATTAGTCGAGACAGTAGTTTGTTAATTCACACCAAACCGATATTATCCGCTGCGCGTGCCACACGTTACGATTTACGTAAGCACCTCTTGTTGTGTGCCGCTCGACGATAGTAGCTTCGTGGCACGTTGGCGCTCACCTTAGCGCAATGGAAAAGAACACAGCGTGACACAGAAAATACGAGCAAAACCAAGAACGAGAAGCAAGCCATGCGACACCAACACATCCCCACGATACCACCGGGCAACCATAACAGCAGTTCCGTATTTTTAGCTTCTGCTGCTGCTGCTACTACTGCTGCTCCATCGATCGGTCGTTCCGTATGTTCTGTGGCATGGTGACGCAACGCACCTAGACCCGTGACACACCCCCTTGGATTACGCTGAGTGACAGGCTAGCGGGGGTAGTGATAGGACAATCCTGCGATACGGACAAATTTTAAGGCAATCTTCATCAAAACCAATAAACCTTGGCCCTCCGGTTCTGATGGTTTAGCGTTACCAGGGGAACTTGCCGGTCATTGGAAACATTGTAGCGGATCGTCCAATTGAATACGCTTCTTCCATTTCGGTACAATTGTAACGGATTGCTCAGCAGAGGCAGGAGGACACGGATGAAGTGTCATGCTGCGCCTCAACCCCTTGGCTACCGTTATCGGGTCGGACGAGGCAACAAAACCAGTTACCGGAGGAAACGCTTCGTCTCTTATCAGCTGGCACCACACACACCGATGATGACCTTGCTGCCTTCTTCGCGCTTTGCAATTTGCCTCGGTTTGGCGTCTGGCGATGCGTCGTTCGTACGTAAGTACGTAACGTGCCAGGCTTAGCTGGGCTGCCTAGGATGATAATCGCTACACGAGTGTTACTTCAGGGGAGGCTGAAAGGCCCCCGGGGACCCCGTTGGGAGGCTGTACGAACATTGAAGAAGATAGTGCTCGTGCATTGACAACAGGCCCCTCAAACGCCACTTCAGTGAAAGTGCAATTGATTAGACACTCGAGTGGCGTGTTGCAACCCATGCTGCGAGCGAGCCTTCTCGTCATCTTGCCCCGTAGCTTGAGTTTTGAAGGGTCGGTAACTCCCAACGGTGGTTAATTCTTCGGTCATACAGACTATGTCCAACGAGGAACGAAAACGTTCCAAACAGAAAGTGGAGCAGCACAAACCAGATGTGGAATATGCGGCATTTTGAGCTTCCTTCCTTTCGCATTGCAGCAAAATATGGTTACGCATCGCGCATGATATGAAACCCACCCCGCGGCCTATGCTTCTCATTCCTTTCATTTTATGCCACATTCTTATCGGTCCGTGGCGTACTGGTGTTCCTTGTTTTGTTGGCCCTTTCTAGGGAAAAAGGAAAACGATCACAAATCACATGTGGCAATTACATTCCTCTTCTTGCCAGAACGTGTTGTGAATTCTGATGATGTTTTTACTTGGATGCTGGTGCATCCGCAGTATGCACATTCTTATGTTTGATTTGATCTGATTTGATTTGCCCTTTGACTGCGATCATGCGCATGTGTGCATCATGTATTTCCTGCTCACGAGCGCCGGCCTGCTACGCGTCTGTGATCAATATAAAGCATATAAACCACCAACGGCAACGCCGACAGTCGCCGATAGTTATAAGCAGTCGAAGCAGGCAATCTAATCTTGAACAACGCAGCTCCGTCACCAATCGGCATCGTGATTCAATTGATCCATAAACGAAGACTCCAGCAGGGCCACCTCCATGCCACATGCCTCACGAGCGGATATCGGTATCGTTAGCTCGCTAATGAATCAGGTCTCTCCGACTGCGTTGAGGGCAGACAAGTGCCGACCATTGGAAATCGCAATTAGCACATCTATCCCTCCAATCGCCGGTTTGCCACAAGGCGCTTCGTTATTCAATTTAGATGATTCTTACTTCCATCCGCATGTGGGTTGCCTGGTTGGTTGGTCAGCGAGGGTGCGATAACTCACACAACACAATACGGCCCCACCAAGATACTTCTTCATTGTGGGCCATCGTGATCGTGGTTGTCTATTATTCTTCGCTGCCGCTTATCTCCGCGCTTTAACGCACGAGGACAGTACTTGACAACCGGTACGAATATGCTCTGTTGACATCGTTGAATCGTTTCGGTTTTTATCATCATCCTCTGCGTACAATCCGCTTCCATATCAGTTCTCACGTGATCCTGCTGGTCTCGCACACAACTGCAGTGTATTCGGGATCGATGCTGCAATATAATTCACCAAACGAGATGGCACATGATACTCTGTATGAAGCAAATAAACTCATCATGTGGTCACCATTTCCATGTGGGCCGGTTATATGTTGAAGATATGAAAAGAATCATTTCCGTGCATCCAATTGGTTTCAATTTCAAACGGACGGGCATCTGCTGGTCAAGCGGCATTTTCTGTACCAAGTATCTTGTGTTGGGTTTTCCCCACTCGTGGGCGTGTTCATTAATCATTTCAGGCTATGTTTCTGACCAGACTCTGACCATCAAGCATAACAGCAACAGAGAATAGAAGGGAAAAGGAGAGCCAACACAAGAGTAACGTTATGTCGATCGGTTTGCTGCTGGCGCTACTGCAGTGTTATGCGAAGAGAAACTGCCGACACTGGCGTTCTTCGTGAGTGGTTTTCCTCTTACTTTTTACACCAATTGCAAAAGAAGACGGAAGGAACCTCCGAAAGAATGAAGACCGTTATGGCCACGAAGAGGACACGCTCGCGGACACACACCAGCACAGGCACGCAAGCCGCAATGGAAGGTTACGTAATCGGTCACAGAGTTTTCCACGCGGATTTCACTTTGCCTTCCCCCTGGCGCTACTTACCGCCCTTGGTCGGTGTGCGGTGGGTGCAGTGCTGGGCACGGTAGCCGGTAATCATCTCGTAGTCGCCGGAATCGCGGCGCAACGGGAACGCAATCTCGATGATGTGATCGCACGGCTGCATCAGCATCAGGATACCCTTCACCTTCTTCTTCTTCTCCTCGAGCGAGCTGCGGCCCTTCATGTCCTCGACCAGCTTATCCTCGCAGATCTGGCAGGCACGGTGGAAGAAGTACTCGACCATGTCGAAGAAGCGCGGGTTGGCCGCGGTCGACACATCCTTCAGACGTTCCGGAATCTGGTGCTCGGCGTAACCGCGCTTCTGCTGGTGCTGCTGCAGCGCCGCCGGATGCTGGACAGCCGCGACCGCCTTCACAAGAGTAGCAACCTCCTGCTTCAGGGCGGCGCTCTTAGCGATCGTCTTCAGGTGGTACATGATGGTGATGCCTTTCCTGGTGGGATGCGCGAGATCGATGCACCAAAATCGGAAGAAACACGGAGAAAAGAAAGAAAATGAAATCACTCGTCAGCTGTCATTCTTTGCGCTTCGATCGAAAACCGGTTTCAATATTCTACCGAGAATATTTGCTTTTGCCGGAAGAGGAGAAACAGAAGCCCGCTGGCTAACCTGCTGCTTTTTGGGGAAGCAAATTAAGCGATCCTCACTGAAACTGTGGAAAATCCGGCCAAATCCTTGGCGAGTCTGAACAACACTCAACGCTTATTATTATTGCGCACACTCCCGGCAGCACCCCGTTCTGGCTGGCGGACACGTCGCTGCTCTCTCTCTCTCTCGCTCCGGCTCTCGCTCTCTAGAGCGCCATAAATACGCACAAAATCTACTCACCAACTTCCTCCTCAGCAACAACCCAGCAAAGATAAGACCGAGAACCGGGAAAGCACGTTTGCGTGCCACGAAAAACCGCGAAGACTGGCCCGAGCTCCCCCGAGTGCGGCGGATTTTATGTGAGCCGATCCCCAACTCTCCCCTCTCTCTACACCCCTTTACGGTTGATGCGTTTCGCACTTTTCGAATCCCACTTTTGCCGGTTTTCGAGAGTGACGTCATCAAATGATCGTGCGATCGCGTGCACAAAGCAGATCAAACATTCGCGGAGATGCCTGGTAGTTAGTTACCAACTGCAATTTGCCGTGTGTGCTGAACTAATTCGCAAATAAATCGTAATTGCAGGACATTTTACCGAAATGATAACTGAAAGGAGAATTCGATCGTGAATGCAACCTTGCAAAAGCATCGACCTTACGAAAAAAGCTCTATTATCGATGCGTTTATGGCCCTGATAAATAAAATTGAGCGTGTGTGGGCCCCTTAAGAATTCTGATATTTTTGTGCCAAGGTGTATAGAGAGGTGGCGTCATAGACGCTTTGACAGGTCACCATATTGATTTTTTTGACAGTAGGGCCGATCAACAAAGCAGCGTGCGTTTGAAGAAGAAGAAGACACGGACTAGTTTAATAGGTCCTGCTACACGGAGCGTAAACTCTAGCGTAAACGTAAAAATTAATGCCAAAATGATTACGCTTGCCGGTAAAAAACCAAAACATACACCTCAACCGATTCAAATAATTTTAGCGGTTATCCATTTCAAAATTTTGCCGTTAGATAACCGATAGAATGAGCCGGACACAGAAATACATGTGGAAAGTGGAGGAGGGGTGGGGAGGGATTTGTATGTAACAAATATCAAATATTTCACACGCCCCACACCGACAGACACACAACAGATGAAATCAATATTTCAAATGGTCTAGGGTTCAACACCAACAAACACAGATCAAATGAAATATGCCGGCAAGGGTGAAATATTTCATAATACTCATAAATTATCCCACACAACATTTCACGACACACATGAAATATTTCAAACAGTATTTTTCGTGAGTGTGTTATATATCATGAAGTATTTCATAACAATTCATGAAATGTTTCAAACATTATTTTATTTGAATGTAAAAATTTCGGTAAAAAAAACCAATTTGGCGACAAACGCACGCTGCTTTGTTGGTACGTAAACGTAAAAAAAATTCAAAATCGCGATGCGGTTTGTTCTGCACAAGGTGTTTTAAATAGAGAGGTGGAAGACACGGAAAAGTTTAATGATTTTGTCTAGCAAAATATCTACTTTCATTCATTTTGAAATGTTTAAATGATTCATTTCTCTATTTTAGATCAAACGAGCGACTTCGTTGTGTTTTACAGCGAGTGAGCAGAGTCCATAAACGTTAGCTTGCGCTGGCTATCAAAAAACGCACATAAGGGTGCTTTCAGCTACATTTCAGTTAGTCCGAACTTTATGTTGGTCACTAGGACATGCTCTGCACTGGCGACTCTACTGGTTCGCCGGCTCGCTCTATCCGGTAAAAATCCTCCCCTGAATTAGCCATGCCCAGAAAGGAGTCAACCTCGCCGTGTCCTGTAGCCATCCATATCCACAAGGGCATCGTGAGCAGGCATAGTTGTTGCTATCACACCTGGGTGTTGAGATCGTACGGAAAACGCACGTAACGCTGATGAGCCCTAGCCGATGTCCCCTTCTTAAGGATCGTATCTACGTTGCCACAGTAGCAAGTATACGCTTTTTTAAGTTGCTGGGCCCCCCACTTCTGCGCATCCTGCCCCATAGAGCATCAAGTGCATTCCTCTCCTTGCTGGCTGCATGTTTACATGATTACCGAAGGTGAACCTATCGTCCAACATCACTCCTAGGTACATTATGGCTCTCTTAGTCCGAACCACTAGTCAACCGACCTCAGGCCTCTTCGACATGAGTGCCGATAAGTATCATCTCGATTTTATGATGAGCTATGACCAGGCTACCTAGGGAGTTCCTCATCCACGATTCCACCATATCAGGACCATATCGTCAGCGAAGTCAACCAAACTCCCAACAGGCAGCATCAACCGCAGGACCCTGTCGAAGCCCACGGAGCCCTATGGTACACCTGCCACAAGAGGCACTTCCTGTTGACTTGAGTAAGTATCATCAGTTAGGACAAGATCGTCGAAATGGTTTTGTTCGATCGCAAGTCAGGCAGCGATGATGCGTGCGATTTTGGTCTATTGTGACGATCGCACAGTATTGCTCCCCACATAGTGGTCTTCACCACCATGCGGTTAGCACCTTGCGGAGCCGTAGACTTTCCTCTATGAAACCCATATTCCAATCAGATAGCCCTCGGATTCCCTCCGTGTGTAGCGTCAGTCTGTTAAGAATCAATCGTCAAGAAATATATCCTTGGACCTGCCTGTAGCCTGTAAGATGAAGTGGTGTCATGGGTTTTTGCTTGCGGACTAGTGATCAAAGCTATAAAAGTTTCAGTAGATGATAAAAATGTCACATTAAAAAATTAAATTCGGAGTTCCCTCCTAACTGAGCCAAAGTGAGTGGTTGTCAGTTACTAAGATAAGATAAGATTAGGACGTCTCGCCATTGGTTTTTGCCTTTCCTAACCCATACTCAGTAATGTGATCGCCGTGAATATCGCGAATATGCTCGATACGAGATCGCAAGTAATTAAGTAATTTAGAGAACCTACGATTGTTCGTGCAGGAGATAAGTGCAAATAATGAATAACCGATCTTAGGGCTACTACGATTCTACGATATCAAGCAAGAGGCGATTATAGAGAACGGAAAGATAACGAAGTTGATGGTAATACGTCGCTCAATCAGGTGATATAGTATCTGCCGGTTTTTATTGGTTTTAAAGGTATTTCTTCCTCTCATCTAATTAATGGCATTATTTTCTGGTTGCTAGCATTTTACATATTTTAATTTGTACGAAAATACATGGCTCTTGATGACGGTTCAACACTCTGCTCCATTGATAAACCATCAACCACAATTTGCTCTACGGCATGTTGTTGCGATGATTGCGAGCCTCCAAACTGTGAGTGTAAGTTATCAACAAAATCACGAAAGCAGCGAGCGACAAGATAATAATGTGCTTCATGCCGGGCGAGGATTAACCCTGAATGAGTGCGCTTTATGCTGAATCTGTGATTGACAACGTTGCCATCGTTGGCAGCCTTGGTGATAATCATATTGGCGATCGTTATTTAGATGCAGCATTATCTTGATCACACTTGAGGGGTAAGAAAAACGCCCCGTTTCTAAACTCATCTGTGCTTCCGTAACATAAATGCTTCCGATTCACAGAACATAACACTCATGATTATATTCAACCTTTCACCTTTATTGTTGAATCAAGTTGCGATAATTGATTTATCAATTATTAGGTAAAATCTCATTGGTAATCCTTGACAATGTGTAGGCTGTATAAATCCTTGGTGAGTTTAACAAACCAATTATATCCATCAATTTATTTTGCTACACCTTTAATTTGAAGAACAGCGTACACCGGCCTCGATCTTCGCCGGTACTTTCTATCATTATTTTGTTTTATCCCATTCCAGACCTTCCATTACAGTTTAAGATCGCAAGATCAATGCACTTCCATCCCATGATCAATGTAGCAGCCTTTAAAAATTCATCAATGTGTTTGGCTCAGCGTGAGATAACTTCTGCTTGTTTACTGATAAGTTCTCAATCGTTGCCTCGACAACAGGATACCTTAAACAAGATGTCTCTTAGTACCGCGCTCTGCTCGCTTCTATTCTCAGTAATTCAAAAACCCCACCCCACGCAAGAGCTCGCTGCCTCGCTTCTTACTCTGTATAGTTCTTACGTTCCAATAATACTCCAAATTTCTTGTCGCACTCGTCATATCTACCATATTACCGCGACGGTGTCTTGGAATCAAACACTTGGCGTAGAGATGACGAGAAACACAATTGTGCTCTGCCACAATCATCGTCACCAAAATTACGTGTACCTTGTGATAGCACTAGACGATCGATACGCCACCATTTATTTCCAAATCCACCTAACGCCCTTACAATCCCCAAGCAATTTCGAAGGAATGGTTTATTTTTCCATTTTGTGCCGGAACCATTTTCGAAACAATTGATAGCGTTTACCTTGATGCGGTACGGTGTTACATCCTTCTGCTGCTGCTGTTGCTGCGTGTTCTGTTTGGTAATCGAACGTGAGAAATACAACCATAAGTTACATTCTACACGCTCCACAACGCGGCCACCATAGAAACGTTCCCCAACTGGGCTACCAAGGTGAGTCAACAGCTTTAGGCAGCAGTACGCAGTGGTGCTTGGCAGAAAGCATGGAATTTATGTGCCCGGGGGGTGTCCTCAGCTTCCGCGCAAATCGATCGAAAATATGTGCGTGCCGACACACGCTTCGACATAATAAATATTTTTGCAGAATATATTGAACAACATTTGATCATGTATGTACATTTTGATGAGGTGCGGAATGGTGTTGCCTTCGGCATTTGCTTGCCCCGGCATGGCAGGGAATTTGTAAATCCCCGTTCGAAATGGCAACCAGTCGTGTGTTTGTCGGAGGTTTATCTGCAGCATTACTTATCTATCGGTGAGCTGCTCTAAGGATGTGAGTTTTCTATTAGTTGTCGATAAATTTTATCATCGCTCTGTAAGGAAACCGACTGAGTATTAAACGTCGTAGTTCAAAACAAGGAACGCTTGTTTGTTACTGAACGTTCCGACGTTTTTTTGGAGGAAATATACGCCAATATTGAGAAGAAATGTGGTAACCACAGAAAAGTATAAAACCACACGACGACCAAGACGCGCCATACATTCTCATTAGCCCAGGATGTGGACATTCCAAAGCCAAAGCGATTGCCGCATTCTTGCAAACGAATGAAAATAGGAAATCGGTTTTCCTCCTGGCGCCAAACAGGAGCGATCATAAATCCCCAGTTTCCCGAGACCAAATCGAGATCGAGCACGGACCATTCGGTCAACCACAGCTGAAGCAGCTTCCTCTCCTTCCCGTTGCAGTACGACGACAAAATAAATTCCAATTTGCACAAGAATGGCTTCTCCCCGAGATATGCGATCCAAGAAAGCTGCGCTGCTCGCCTGTAATTCGTCCCAACCGGTAAAGGGCTCTAGCTCTGGCCAGTCCTCTATGTCCTCCTATTTAACGGCCATAAGTGGAAATGTGTTTATAATTTAATTAAGGCTCGCTCAGTTATCCATAACCCCTCCATTTAGTCGTGGAAGTAGATGACATCCCCGCGTCTTCGGGGCTCTCTCTACCCTTTTCCCGCGGTCATCCCGGTTGGAATCGAACTGGGCGCAGCCGAAGCATTTGTCCCGCGCAGTGTTTGCGCTCTCTTGCAGCTTGCGGTTGCGGTTGTCTGTGCGAAAGAATCGCATGGTGTGGTCCATTCCTGGCTGCCAAGTGCCTCCGTTGCCGTTTTCTTTTAAGCAACCAAGAGACGCGGCGACATGCGACCGTTTCCGGAGGCAGAAGTCGACGGAAAAGCGGTAAATCGGCGCTTCCTTTCCCCTATCCTTGCGGAGTGCCGGAGGGTGTGAGTAGCCGTGGAGTCCTTCCTAATGTGTTGTTGATGCAGATTTACGACGCAAATCCCGAGCCACGTGGTCGTGGGCTTGTTTTTCTTTTAAAAACCACGCGGGTTATACGCAATCGGGCCTGACCGGTTGTATGCTTTCCGGTTAATTGAGTTTTCGAGCGGAGTCACTTGCCATTGGTCACCCTTCTTGTTTCTCGTAGTTCCCGCGACTTACAGCCTTCGACGCTTCCTACGCCCAGTTCGATGCGCCAGCGATGCTACTAGCCCTCTCTTGTACTACAACACGACACTATGGCGTCGCCGTAGGCCACGTGTCGGCCACGTGGCCTTTAGGTGTTATGTTGTAACGGTTTCGGAGCCGTTCGGTGATGCACGCGGTACGTCCTTTAACGACCGTTGTTTACATGAAGTTTACACCCTTTAATTATCCAATTAAAATGCTATATCAACAAGCCAGCGACAGTGTTTCCGCAGCCGCAGGAGGGCGAAACTCTATCATGCTAACCATGCTTTTCATGCTATTTATTATAACAAACTGGTATCTTGCTGGTTAACTGCTGGCAATTCACGAAATGATTTGCTGTACACTTTAAAAATGCTTTAAAATATGCGAAAATATGAAACACGCTGTATGGAAACGAACAAATTGCGGGATGATTCGCATTAGAATTGGGGGAAAAAATCCAAACGGAAATGATGATTCGCTTCGTTTCGCTAAACAGCAACAGCAGCAGCAGCAGCAGCTTCAAAGACATAATTTGACCACCTTCCGTCCGTCTTCCCTTTCCGCCGCCTCCAGGAGGCATCAATCATCAGTCATCAGCTCCCAAACTGCAATTAGAGTGGAAGTCCGATCTCGTGGAGGTGTGTGTGTGTGTGTGTGTGTGTTCCCCATCCCCTTTTTCTAACCAACTGGGCAACATAGTGGTTCCGAACTGCATGCCGGTATGCAAATAAATGCGATAACTGTGGATGGAAAAATGGTTTTGATGCCGATTTGACACTGCCACCCCCAACCCCCCTACCACGGCCATGGCATTAGACAGTCCGCCTAATTTCCCTTACCACCCCGGTAGGGCATTCCCTTCGCACGGAGAGTGTTGCAAAACTATTTTTGATAAATTTAAATGATCAAACTATTGTTTGGTGCCGTGTTTAGTAGCAGCCACAGGCGAAGGTGTTGGAAAATGGTGTCGGAAAACGGGTTGGAATTGGTTTAGAATGACCGCACGGCTACGTAGGATTTTTGTTTTCCTGTTGGAATTATCCTTTTTCCATGCGACATCAAGCACCGATCGAAGGTGTTTCGTTTTTCTTTTCTCAAAAAAAAAGAATCTCAAAGGTGTCAGACGCCCGCTAGGAAGGTTATTGCCCTTTCGCGATAATGAGTTTAGCATGTTTCGTTTCGCATCGTTCAATTCTGTATTGTGGTATCACTGATCGATTTTATTTAAATCGGAAAGGAATACAAATTACGTTTTCTATCTTTGAATTTGGTTTTCGTACAACAGTTTTGCTGGAAAGTTGGTGAACTGGCATTTTAATCGTTATTAATAGTACTAAAACTGTTTGAAATAAATTTTCCTTCGTCTATTTATTTGGCATTCAATCCAAAACAGTTTGATTTTTTGAATTACAGGTAACTTTGAGCAACACGCAAACTGTTTATTCCATTGATGTTTGAGGATTTTCCTTCGATCTATGACATTTGAGATTGCCGAGGCCGAGGGTTCAGCTACACGGAGCACTATTTGATAGTAATCTTCGTACTCTAATACAGTGTGCTCTTAATTGAAGCTCTGTCTCCTTGTCGCGGGGTTATTTTTTTCTATTTTTATGTGTGCTTGGAGTTAGACATCAACAGGATGGAAGAGAGTGTGTATTGGATGACGATCAATGACTATTCTTTTACACGGGCTGTCGGTTACAATTTGCCGATGGTTCTTATTCATTATAGTCTCACCTTTCTCGATCAGCTTAATTGTTCGCTCATTAAACATCTTTTTTTGGCCTCGATTGACTTGTGCATGTTAACGTCGCCATTGCTACCATAATTTTTCTGCGGTTGATATTCCTTGTACGCAGTTCAAATAAGGCCTATTTTTTCCAAACTTCGTTGTTATCCACAATCTCAAACTAAAGATTGGTTATTGATGAACTCAACATGAACTACAAGTGCGTAATTGTTTTAACATCAATTAACTTACAAGAAGTATGTACAGTCGTTTAAGTTTACCTTTCTCGATTGAGATCAAAATAGAAAGATAGCAAAAGTCTAAAGATCCCTGATAAACGATTACAGTGCACCCTCAAGAGATACTAATTATATACGATTTTACTAACTCAGTTGTTTGATTCGTTGACAGTTTTTAAATTTTTGTTCCGTACCAATAATTAAATTGAGAAAATGTTCAGGTACTTTCCTTTATCGGATTGGACAATATGATTTCCATTTTTTCTCTGCACTAACCATCGAAAATTCAAACGCTCATAAAACCACGATATATTCTCATAAAGCATGATATTTCTAATTTTATAATTTCTCTGCTTCCCTTTCCCTTCGTCCCTCTGGTACCATTAGTCTATAAACAGTTAGCTGCCAGAAGTGGTGAAAATGAGTTCTTTATCGAAAAATTACGTCCTTCAATAAACGGAAACGTTAACTACCGAACATTGGTCCAAAGAAACCTTCAGCACCTGGCATCCAATCTACCATCAACACCAGAAGCGTGGCACCTTGCACGTTGTGTCGTGTCGTGGTTGGGGTGGGAAAAATTGGAAAATGATAAATGTATTTTAATCTCATAATTGGCGCGATTCATATTTTAGCGACAGAACGCGCCCCGCTCCAGAGGTGGTGATGGTGCTGGTGGCCGATCGTTCACTCACCATGTCCACTTGGTGCGACAAAATTGGAATTATCCTGGCGTAAAGTTCGCTGTCGAAGATGTGAAAGCGAATAAAAAAAAAACGAGCGAAAAATAAAACGAATCATCTAACAGAAAATGGCGACTGCGTCACTCAGGACCCCACGCGATAACCTCCACAACCCACCCCCTCGGGGGCCAACGTAATGTAATGAAGAATTATCGTTGATCAACCTTTACTTTCACGGTTCCACGGTTCGGTTCGGATCGAACGAATCCGTACCGCAGCCCCGAATGCAAAAGGAATCGAAAGATTTGCGAAACTTTTGCCATCAATGCCCCCACTTCCTCCTCTCCCCCACCCGATGTAGGCCAGCTATAACGCGGTAGAGGACTGGGAGCAGCGATGAAGGAAATTGCACTAGCGAAATCAATTCCATCAATTGACAGTTTTGGCAATGGCGGCATGCTGCCGGTGCCTTCGCGAGACTGCGTGGAGTGGCGAGGGCGCCAAAAGTCAATTCAAAATGAAGCTAAAGTACGACCACGGTGGACGCGGACGTCTTGCAAGAAAGCCGCGACCATTTTTCACGCCACCAAGACCCCGATAGTAGTGGAACCGGCCGGAGCAGCATCGAGCATCGAATCGAGCAAAGAATCGGAAAATCGAATTTGAATAATGGACGAAAGTGGCCTTTTGATTGGTGCTCTCTCTCGCTCTCTTGCTCTCTGTCGGTCTCTTCCTTCGGCTTCGTGGCGCTGGTTTTGCGACCGGCATCACAGTACGTCCGGGCGGAATACTCAATCGCTTCCGCGCTTGCCCCAGACTTCCAATTTAAGATCCTTCTCAAAGGACTTCGCTTCGAAACCGAACGAGAGATGGGGCCTGGCCTGGCAGCGAGTGGAAACGATGGGTCATTATTGGATGATAAATTATGAAAACAGCAAATACATTAGCGTTGAAAAACAGATTTTCCCGATTTTCATTCCAAGGATTTGGGGAGACCGTTTTTTTTTCTTCTCTCCCGCTGCCACCGCTGCGTGCGTTGCGATTTGTTTGTCGGAGTGACGGTTGTTATGTTTGTCACTGACACGGGGGAGACCCCATCCCTCATCAGGACCGGTCACGTCGGCTTGGGCCTTCTTGGGCGTTTCTTTTCCGTTTGTTTTTTGCTTCTTAAGAATTGTTTCTTCCTTTTGGCGTTTTTTTTTTTCTCGTGGTTCGCGCGAAAATGATTTGTCCCCTTCCCGATCGGGACTGGCCAGTCAGCCCCAGGGGGCCCCAGACTTTGTCGAGTGTTTTAATTTTCATTTCCTTGTCACTCGGCATTGCGTGACAAATGGTTTAGTCCCGCGCAGGAACCTGGAACGGTGGAGCGCACGGAGCACAGTGTGCTGTGATTTCCTTTTTATTAATTTTTCTTCCGTTTTCACTTGCATTTGCTCACTCATTTTTTTGTTCGTCGCCAGGCCAGTAGTAAGCGGTAGGCCATGCGATGACAGATTTGCCCTGGGTGACTGTCCCCACGTGCGTTGGCCATTTTCTTTTTTTATTTTTGCTGCTTTGCTCCAACGTTTTAATTTGTATCCTTAGCGAGTTCGTTACCCCGGTTTCTTTTTCTTCCTGGCGATTCTATGGCGGCCCCCGTTTCTTATCACACGTCACAACACCTACACTTGTCTCTAGCGCTTTGTTTTCCATCTGGGAACCATGTTTTAATTAACGATTGTATTTTGATTAATTAAAGAAATATGCTAATCCGCACGTATGTTAACAGCTTCCGCCTCATGCATCTGATGCACAGTGCGCCTTTGCCAGTATCCTTGGCCAATGTTCCGCTCGGGCACGGCTGTCAAAATGTTGTGCTCTCCACGGTGCACGTGAAGCCATTTGTTATTACTTCGTTACTGCGCCACGGCCCGGGGCCAATATCTGGGCTCCTTGCCACTTACCAGCCAGTCCAGTTTGGCAATCTGCGTTCTTCTTCTTCAACTACTCCAAGCCAACACACGATGTGCCAGTGCCAGTAATATTTTCCCAACTCACAACGACCTTTTGGCATGTGTCGCGTGCAAAATGGTTGCAGCCACCAAGAGACGATGCCGCGATGCCGGCATTATGCAATTTAAATAAAATGTTATGATCGGAAATAATCTATTGCCCGCACTGGCGGGCGGATCGGATTGCATTCTTGCTAATCGAATGGGTGTAAAAGGCGTACCGTGTGTGATTGAGAGTGGCAAGGTCACGCCAGGTTTAGGAATTTATGGGCCGCCGGCCGCGCCTCGAATGAACTGCTCAACCCCATTGCGCGCCCTTCATAAGTGCATCGATACCGAGCGACCGGCGGTGAAATGAGTCCGTGTAAAGCAATAAACTGGTGCACCACCACCACCATCACTTCCGTCGTCCATGAGTCCTGTTCCCTACCGAAAGGGAGACGGAATCGGGAATCGGTGGCAATGATAAATCAGATCAAAGCGATTGCGATACCGATCGGGTACCGGAGCAACCCCACGGAGGGTGGGCTAGGCAAATCGGGTCTCATCATGCAGATGTTACCATTTTGTAATAATTTACTAGATTATCATTCGAAATTCGTCCTACCCCCGGGGGCACCGTTGCCCAAGGCCAATCGATTTCGATGGACGATTCGTGGAGCGCTTTCCCGTTCATATAGTATTCAATTTTCAAGAAGATTTCCAAACCAACACCACTACTTGCAGCCGGTTTCGGGCGCGAATCAAAATTTGGAAACAATTTTCCAGCGCGTAAAAATCGAGGTTTACGAACGCTTTAATTGGTTCAGGAGGGAACGTAGTATTGGAAATCTATCTCGAAAGGGGTTCCATCCAACCAGGGAACGATCTATGGCGTAAACGGGGTTTTTTTTTGTTCAATAATGGTGCATTTCATGACGCATCCGAGGCGAGGTCGCTTGATCCTTCATTAAAAACACAAAACACAATGCCAGGAGCCAGACCAAACCGAAAAGCCGAATCTCAATTACGCCTTCACATGATCGGGGCATGTCACTCGCTACAAACCCCTTTCGTGAAGTCAAACGCAGCTCTAGACGACAGCTTCAACGGTCATAAAAACGTCGTGCAAAACCCGTCACCTTTCCGCAGTCGTGGCTTTTCCGGGAGGGGGAAAGGGCTGTTCATACCATGTGTAGGTGTGTGTGGTTCGATGATGTTCCACGCAAGGAAACGCACCAACCGATAACTTCTTGAGGTGAGCCCCCGTTGTGGAAGGGAAAATAAAATCCGCCCAGGTAACCGAGGCCCACATTTAGGACAGTTTTTCCTTTTCTTTCCGATCTTTCCACCACCCACCAAGGGGGGGGGGGGTTGGGAGAAGTATCTCCACCAATAATGCCGCTTCATATTGCTATGTGCGGCAATCATAATAACAATAACCTTCACAATTCAAACAACGGGCCTGATTGCTTTGGATGCTCCCGGGGGGTCTCGAGAGGGAGAGGCATCCCTCTCCACCCCTGTGTTGCGGTGGTGGGAAAATGTAGGAAAAACATCGCGCGAACCACCGCCGCCATCGATGAGCATCGGGCGACGACGGGAATTGACGCTAGCGCCATGCATGCGTTCCGTGGCGTGTTCCGGGCTGCCTGGTTCCAAGCGGTTGCTCCTTTTTTATGTCTTTACTTCCCAGCCAGAAGGTGTGCGAAGTGGAAGGTGGTGGTGGTGGAAGAAAGGGAAGGGATGGTCACAAGGCAAAGGCATTTCATAACGCACATAAAAGTGGATGCGGTTTTTTGATTTTTGGATGTCGTTTTATGGCCAACCCAACTGCGTCGAACACCACAATCCTGCCATCCCGATCCGAATCCCGATGGCACATCAATGACAATGCCCGTTCTCCGTCGACCGGAAGGTTGTTTTTCGTGGATCTTTTCCAATAATTCTGTTATTTGCTCCACTTTCGTCGATATTTTCGACGGTCAGGTGGTTTGCTGGCGTGGCATGGCCTCGGGGGGAGAGAGGACATGGTGCATATAGTGCAGCCTCTCCTTGAGCCCTTTCTCTCTCTCTTTCGAACTGTGGTTAACGATATAGCGCAAACGAAAGCAGAAGCGGTAAGTCTAATTGTTAAAACAATTACAACCTTCCTTGTACCCAGCATCAAAAGGATTGGGTCATCAGTATCCCCGCACACACACACACTAGCAGCTGTTCAGATCCTCAAATGTTGCTTCCTTTCCGATAGCTTTTGATGACTCTCACAGTCGCACTCCCTCCGTCCGTTTGCTGTCTGCAACTCTGGGCGAATGGAAACATTTTCCACCATGCGAGGTGCCTGAAAGAAAGTTCGAGGTGACACCCCTAAGACACCGGCAGTAAAAGGGGCACAACAGGGTGTGCGGATGCGGATTGTGGAGATTGCAAAAAATGATGCCGGCCGAATGGAGAAAGAACACATTCCAACAAACATCCTCCGCGAGAGAAACGTCCTGCCGCGACGGAGGCAGTTATTGCGGTAAAGGCTAGCGACGTGCGGCCTTTGCGGTTTTATTGCAGCAAAACGGGACACCAACCCGGACACCCCACCAACCAACGAACCAACCATCGGCCATCGACCGATGCTGATGGCGATGGCAATGCACACACATGCTGGGGCAGTAAAAAGTGGATACACCTTTATTACCATATTTTCCAGATTCAATTATTCGTGCGCTTGTTTTCTCCGGCTACGGCGTTCCGGATGCTGCTATATGGCTGGTGTTGGCGAAGTACCGAACGGGTAGAACCGGGTTGCGGGGTCCGGTGGAACCAAGAACAGATCACCATCCATGCATGCTGTTCGATGCGGTTGTTTGTACTTCATGGCATACGATTGTCTTTGGATCTTTTGTGGTGGCGAGTAGTTGATATCGATGAGTGTCACTACGGAGTCGTCGGCAATTGCTAGGCGATCGATCGGTTTTGCTGCAAAGATGCCCGGCCAATAAGACGGCTGCTCTAGCGGTAGGTTTAGCTGGTCATGAATTGATTGAATAGCCATCGTGGAAATACGTAAAATAAGTATTTGCGTTTAGTAACATGACAGGCGGATGGATTTCTCGATTAACCAGCATTTTATTTTTTATTTAACTGATTCAATAACTGCAACTTCCACTCGTTTGTTCATCGATTTAATGAAATATCGCAGATCTTATGTTTTTGTGTTATGTGCTATTGGTTTCATGAAATCAAAATTTCACTGTAACATTATTGCACGTTTATTGATGTTAGATGAGAAGTATTGTCACTTGGTGCAAGGTTCTTTAGAACCATAATATTAACGTGATGACATCGAGATGAAATGAATGTGTGCGGTATTCAAACCCAGGCCGAGAGAATAGTATAAGGAAAACACAACTGAAAACTAGCAAGAAGAAATGGTAGATATTTTTAAAAAATTTAAATGATCCAGTAGATCATTTTAAAATGTAACATTTTAGTATTCCTTGTAATAAATATTCTGCTGATTGATGATACTGAAATGTGATGGTATGACATTTCTTGTTGTGCGTTGTTCTGTCTCTGTTGTTAAACAGCTTCAAAGGGGGTTTTGGTTATTTCGGGTCCAAACAAGGCTTATTTGTGACGATTTTTAGTGAAAAAACCATCCCACTTAATTTTTTCAAGTGAATGTCACATTAAACTACAACTTTTCAAGAATATTTAGTTCTATTTTGGGGAAGATTTGATCAAAACTACGTACATGACCTTCAATCTAGAAAGGCAAGTTCGCAAAAATGTACTTTTTGCGGTGCCCATCATAGCCTCGTGCTGAGTCATCAGAAATAATCAAATAAATATTAAAATAATTAAATAATTAAAAAGATTATTAAAAAAAAAGTATCAACAATTTTTACAAAAACTTAACGGAACGACCTGGCAAATAGTGTACAGATTAAGTGTTCAAAATTTCATATCGATCGGCTCAGTAGTTTTTATGCTACGATGGACACCGACTTTGAAAACGCAGGTTTTGGGAAACGTGATTCAAAGCTGCGAGATGCTTTGAACCTTGTATGAAGCTCTGTTTTTCAAAAATCAATATCTTTGTCAGTGTTGCTTCGATTGTTCCCAAAATTTTACACAGTACTCTTGAAAGAATAAGCACTCATTAAAAAATCTAAAATGTAAATGCGAAGAAATAAAATAAAATACCGAAGCCCCCCTTTATGCGATTTAACATTTGTTCAATTAATATAAATCAGCTGGAAATCATAATTCCATACAATCATTTTAAATCGTCGCCGTACGTTTATTAACAACTAATATCAAAAAATGGGGTAGGACATTTCTTTTTTGAGCTTGTTACAACCGGCATTAATCATTTATGCATAAGTAAGTCGGAAGCAAGAAACCTTGTACCTCTGAACAATAGAACAATAAAAGAGCCCTCAATTCAAACGTATTCTTCTCATTTCTAACCAAGTTTCCAATCGCCATAAATTAGCAAATGTTTTTATGTTTGTGTCGTTTTTTTTTAATTTCTTTTGTAATTTTCTTTTTATCCATTAATGTATGCCAGTCTGTTTAATGTTGTCAGGTGAAATGTTAGAACAAACCAGATCAACCATTCCATAACCATGCACATGTTTTCATTCATCTGCAACAACTCAAAGCTCTTGAGCACACCTTCACAAACAACTTCATGTTTCGCTAATCATCCCTTAGGCTAATCTTTGCCACACAAAAACCCTCCTTTCAATAATGTCCAACAATGCGAAACTGTCCTTCTCACCGTACTTGGTACTCACGATTAAATTGTTGGTACTCGACAGATGATGGCACGCCGCGTGGCTCTCGGTTCGTGATTTATATCGTCAGCACAGGAGTGGTGTTCGTTCTCGTTCCCGCCTGACCAATTGACCGTTTGCAGGGACATTCCATTGTGCATTTTGTGGAAAATGGTATGCAACAGGATCAACAACGCACACCGATTGTGAGCGACGATCAATTGAGGCGACAACCGGGGAGTGGCGAGAGTACGACAGGAACGGAGGTAACCGTAGCCCTCTTATGATCCCTCGGTGACGTATCTGTCGGTTCCGGTTCGCCAGGTAATCGACTCATCCTCATACACGGACACAAACGCACACACACAAGGGTGTCCCTTCTGCATGAAAGGATCCGCACCGGAGTCAATTGTTGTAGCGAGGCAACAGCACGGGGCTGGCAGACCAGGCAGACCAGGCCGTCGAGGGTTCACTAAACGGTGCAAGCAGCAGGCACTTAGTCCAAATAGGAGCAATAATAATTTTTCACTCTAGTGTCACCTATTTGTAGCTATTAAATGGCCATAAATAACGTCAATTAATCCATTATAGCAATGGTTGCACAAATCCCTTCATAAAGAGCGCGCGCGCGTGTGTGTGTGTGTGAGTGTGACTGCCAGGAAGTCCTGGGAAATGTGGAACGGTTTAGAGCAGCGCCCAAAAGGAGGGGAATAATTGGCGGTAAAGGAACCTTTCGAACCGGGAACGGTGTGCCAACGTCAACCTTTGCCAACAATACTTCAGCAACAACAGCAAAAAAGCAAGAAGCCAATGTTTGACGGAACAGATCAGAAACCAGAAATCCATCCACCCGGTGCGGCCTTCAAGGGGCCCCGCATGAAATAAAGAATTGGCCTCCAGGGAACCCCATATCCTCAGTGTTGAACGGTTTTTGTGCTCAAAACAAAAACAGTTGCGGAATGAAAAAAACTGGGAAACGGAAACAAAACTATTTCCCGAGTCACAGTTTCGCTGCGTGATGATAAAATTGTTTTCCTCTTTTCGTTCCAGCGGGAAAATAATTAGAATCAAGCGTAACAGATAGCAAAGATCAGGGATCACAACCACCGCGGGAGGGAATGAAGAGTTGTAAACGACGCACGCAGAGGCCAATGGCGATGGTCGCCAAACGGTGGTTTATTGCGTAGCAAACTCAGGGGACCGGAGCGGATCATAAACTGGGAAATAGGCAATGTTTGTGAGTCCATAATCTATTTTAATGCTAATATAAATGGTTTAATGGTCTATAGGAATATGAAACTAATGAAATGTGGGCTACATTCTCGTATTGACGGTGCACGGTGCATGTACGTGTTGATAGACACTCCCGACCTATCAATGAGAAGCAAAGTTAAGATGATCTATTTGCTCAGAATATGTGTAAGTAAATGATTAAAAACCATCAACTGAATCATCTGTTACATCAAGCGACGATTAAATTACCGATATCTAATCACTATATCGTTCAACATAACATTAAAAGCACATTTTTCACATAAACATTGCGTTGAAAATCTTCATCAAATTTCTAGTTTTTTTCCTTTCATTTTATTGGTGTTTGTATTGTGCATTCGAAACCCTAATCATTAGCGCAACAAAAGTTTGTGTCATTTTCCATCCTTCATCCTTCACCATCGTCATCGTCATCGTCATCGCCATCGTCGCTTCGATGCACCTTTGTCATCGTGTCTTTGGCATTTTGGTGATGCGCTTTGTGCGGCGGGCGTCATCATCAGAATGCTCTGGCACGCCGGTGGCGTTGTGTTGCGATCATGGTTGAGCTGGGCCGGACTCTTTCATTCATCATTCCTCCGCGTGTTCCGTCTGTTCACGTCACGTCCGAGAGTTAAGCCCGGCGTGGAAGATCCCCCCCCCCCCTCTCGGGGGTGAGGAGAGAATGAGGCGGAGAAAATTTTTAGCTGAATATTATAGACTCCCAACCAAGGGGTGTCCGGGGACGGAAGCAGCGGGGCAGCGGGCCGTCCTTCTGTCCTTCTGTCCGTCTGTCCGTCCGTCTGGCATCAACTGGGAACGGAAATGGTTCGCTTTGGTTCACCCTTCTCGCACACAGCACACAGACGATGGCATTTGCCATGGTCTCTATCCGGTAGGACGACATCCAGGTACGGCCAGGGCCTATTAGATGATGGTCTACCTCTCGGCGCAGTCGGTTTAATGTGTTTCTTTACAGAAAAGCATTCCAAAAACCATTTATACGCAGCGTCACACACGCACACTGTGAGCATAGGGTCTGTAAAGCAAAGCAATGGGATCATAGCACAACAATAGCGCTTCAGAGGCTTAAGAGCGGTTGCTGTGAATGAATTGATGACTTTCATTGGTTTTTGATCCGAGCTAGTGAAAGGATTCCCCGTTCATTGCCAAGAGTTAAGAGATTTCATTCAGTGTTGCAATTAACCCAAAACTGGAATAATAATAATTGATTATCTTAACACTAGGGCACAGTCCCGGGTCTGGCCAGGCATAGACCTGAGCATCCCAGTAACACTCTAAAATTTTATTTTTCTATCAATTTTTGTTTAAGTTATTATCATTAACCGTTAACAAAAGAACGAAAACAGGATTTAAAAAAAAATACATCTTCAACCATAATCCCGGAAGTTCTAGAGGTTTTTTATCTCTCACGAAGGTAGCTCAACATATCCAAATCGACATAAAAAGGATAAAAAATTAAACGCATGCATGTATGAATAGTTAAATTGAATACATACGCAGCGCTAAATCTCATAAAAATGCTTGTAAAAGCATTGGGATCTGGTTATAAATAGCACTGTGGACTAATGTTAAATCTACACCCATCGCAAGGTCACGTTAAATCCCTCAAAACCATCAAATTGGGGAGCGAACGCTCCATACTTTTGCATCTTTTGCATGACTTATTGACTCTGGTAGGTATCTCCACGAGAAAGGTTTATCGATAGAATGCTTTCAGTTACGAAATAGTCCTTTTTCCGTTGCTAGATCCGTCGAAGCGTACGGTCCTGTCCGTACGAAACGGAAAGGAAACAAAGCCACGCACACACACACGGTCGATGTTCATCAATGTGTCCTTTCCGGGTCGAAGGGACTTCCGGAAGAGGGTGGCTTTGTGTTTGGGCTAAGGGAATGGTCGGGTCGGATGCTCGAACCGAAGTGCAACTACGAAGGTGTGATAATTTTACGGCAGTTTAATTTGTCGGGCTCTGATCTCCGGAACACAACGACCGTTCTCGTGGATTCCTTTTTTTCTCTTTTTTCCCAACTGTTGGTGAGATCAATGAAGGAAGGAATAAGGAAGGATATTGGGTTTTATGAAAAAAAATTGGACATGGAATTTGAAGGCATTACTTATTGCTAAAGGTTAGGCAACAATCTCTTGTTCCTTTCGTTCGACACTCCAAGAAGTAGCTCTGGAACTGCTGCACTTGACAGGAGGAAGTGTAATGCCCTAAAATGCAAAGTTATACAATCATGCAAATATGTTTATTGTCTGTCAAATAAACAGCAGTATGATTTTGCGCCAAAAAGGCGAAAAGCCAAACAGTGAGTGACGACATTATTAAAGGAATATTTCATGCCGGTACGAGAACCGAACTGCCGCCACCAACCAATTACCTCACCAAGAATAGGTCGATGGAAAAGAAAGCAAAACATATTTTTGAACCACCGGCAAAACTTGCACAACTACTAACTCCATGCAACAGCCGTTGCAAACTACCGAGAACCGTTGTCAGCGAAAGTTTTTATCAAGGGAACCGCGCCCTCTACCCCACCGGAACCTCACATTCAACGCACGGACGAACAACAGGAAGATGGAAGGACCGTTCCCGTCCGGAGCCTGCCGAAGAGTGTTCGCTGCGGTTTCGTTTTTGCAGCAGTTTGTGCGAGAAAGAAAATCACGAGATAAACGACAGGTGGAGAGGGAAAGAGAGGAGGTTTTGCATTTTAATAAACTTTTAGTGAAACAATAAACATTTTAGGGCATACAGTTTGTAACAAAATTTGTGGCATTCCCGTGGGCATATCGTGGGTCCAACGATGATGCGAAAGGTTCCTAGCATTTATGGCAACTAGATTAAAATGCTTCAAAACTGCATACCGATAGCAAAAGAAGCAGAACAGACGGAAGCAGCAAACATAGAAAATGTAAAGAAAAGCTACTTTTCACCGCTACTGCTGCTGGTGCCGCTGATGTTGTTGCTATGTAAAGCGCCCTCTCTGGATGCAAATGGGGATTTATAGGGAGGTTCGGCCACTCCACTGACCGATGCAGCTGATGAAATGAGGTGAAGAAAGGGTGGATTACAACGCCTCGCCTTCGAGACGTCGTCGTCGTCGTCGTGACTCGCCCCTCTATGCGCAATCTCCAAGAGCGTTCGTCCTTCCTCTGCCATTGTCCTCTCACTCTCTCTTTCTCTCTTTCAGGCGTCGCAAAAACCGCACACTAAAAATTACGAAATTATTGCTCCACCACCACCACTACCAACAGCATCACCATCACTGGCACGACAGAATCGGAATCGGAATCGGATGCTAACCCGATGAAGAAGGGGGGGAATGCCGAGGAGCGTGTAATCCTAACATCATTATTGTGTTGTATAGAAAATGACTAAAAACGAATTGAAAATATAGACCGAGAACGAACACATTAACTACCGTGTGCCAGTCCTTCCCCCTTTCCCGGGTGTGTCCTCGACGCCACCAGTCGACGTGCGTGTGTGTATGTACTCGTGTGGTACGAGGACGACCACGATGACGATGATGATGGTCCGGTGGTAGCGTGAAAAGGTAAGAGAACATCTCCGGACTCCGGACGTGAGTGCGCGCGCGCACACCGACCGCTCGGAGGGGGTGTCGAGGATGGGTGGAACATGGCGGATCTCGCCAAGGGTTGATGAAGAAAAGGGAGAGACGAGAGAAAAAGGATTAGCTTCACATATGAACTTCGGCGAAGGCAGCGGCGAACATTGTTTATGTTGGCCGGTACCGAACACCTACCTCCCCAACCCCAGGCCCCAGGTTGACTAAGGGTGGGTTGTGCGGAACCAAGGAACCAAGAAGCCCCCGAGGACTGGGGAGCGTGAGAGTGAGCGAGATGGGACGCTGAATTAATGAACTCGGGTGGGAAAAACCATTTTCCATCCGAAACACACGCTCTGTCTGTGGCTCTGTCTGTGTGTGTTGTGTCGCTTGGTGGTTCTTGCTCCGGAAGTACGAAATGCGTGCCAGTCATCGACTACTATCAAATGTGTGCTGTAAAGCGGGCATTTCAATTTCGTTTTATCTTCGTTGTTGTGAATATGCTGCATTTAAAGAATTTGTTATTTCCCCGTTTCTATTGTTTCAACAAATAAATTTACCTCCATGCATTTTGGGAATCCACTAATGATACCATTTGTTAACAGAATTCCAGAAATAGCTACGTTGTTGTTGTTTGTAATTACGAACGAAACCTTTGTCATAAATTGAAGGATTATAGAGCAACTATTCAATAAATTTACTCTAATTTTAATGAACGATATTTTATTTGTATGGATGCCATTTTTTTTAAATTACTTATATTTTAAAATGGATTAAAATCAATTGACCAACATCATGAGAATGCGAAGGCATATGGCGATCATACAACATAAAAAATTACAATTATAAGAAAATTTAAGGAACTGTTTTAAACTGTGTGGAAGTAAGGATATGATAAACATTTAGGAGAAAGTTGTAATATCGCATTTGCGTTCAGTTTATTTACAAACTTGTCCATTGATATGACCGCATTCAACAGGTCAGCCATTAATATTACTTCTTGTAACACTCGGAACATACTCTTTTTTGATCATCCGATCTTACAGCTTTGATGGTGTAGAGGGAAATGGTCAAATTTAGTTAAATTAATTTAACTTTACTCAACATTTAATTACTTTTTTGATAGGAATATGACTTAAGAGTAAATTGTAAATATTAAATGACTGATTTAATTATGTTTAAATGTTCATAAACAAGTGTTTAAAGTGGCCCACACACGATAAATAGTTGAAGTCGATCGACTTGCATACATAAATAAAATTGCGCGTGTGTGGGCCGCTTAAGCGAGATCATCCCCCCAACCTCCTGTATGATCTTACTTGATCGCCATTTTTATTAACACGCACACACACTCTCAAATTATGGGTGGGTTTAGGAAGGGGCCGGTCATTCGCGGAACATTTCAACGAATGGCGACTCGGGACCGCCATGTTCAGCTTTCCGCTCTCGTGATTGGCCGTTGATTTCGAGCCACGGGAATCTTCGGCAAAAGTTACCTCAGCTCGCGTTCGCTTCGGGAAACTTCGGGTTCTCCCGCCTAACCCCTTGCACGAACACGTGTTGGGTGCCATTTTTATGGGAAATGGGCGATTTTATGGGACATTTTTTATGGGCGTTCTGATCTGATCAGCAAAGGGATTTTCAGTTCACTCTGGACGCTTTTGGACGCTCGACGTATTTTGAAAGCCGTGCGTGCGTGCGAGCAGATGATAACAACAGGAGCGGGGGGGTGGTGTGCGGAGAGAAATTAAAACAAAAAAAAAATCGGGTTCATCATTCGATATTCATCGGTTTTCGATGAGACGTCGTCCTTTTCCGGTGCGGTGTGGAGTCAGGGATTAAGGACTGAATCCGGCTTCCGGTCCGGTTCTGATCATTCCGGTTCGTCAGCTCGCGGTAAACGGTTCGCTATGCGGTGTGCTGCGGTTCCAAACGGTTCGATGGTGGTTTGTGCGTGATCTCGTTTATTCGATATTTTGAATACTTGCATGTCCTGGCGATTGGTGGTGGTGGTGGTGGTGTGCGAACCTAGCTTGAATGTTGATGTGTGTTTTGCTGGAGTTTTTATCGATTTGTGAAAACACGGAATCTCGGGGCCATTTAAAGTGTGGATCCGGTGTGCGTGTGTGTGACGTAAAGCGTAGCCAGGATTTCAAACACTAGTGTCCACAGCACGAGAAACAGCTTGAAACGATCTTGTGCCACTTGTGGTGTGTTTATTGACGTGTGAATTGACGTGTGATCGTTAGCTGTATCGGTGGAGTTGTTGTTGAGGTGTGCGGAGAGTGAGAGAGAGTTGACCGGTACGGAGGCAGGCGGCAACAACGGTGACCCGGTTGGATCCGGGTTCGAAGCGTTTACCCTGGCGGCCTTCAGATCACCCGGACTGCTCGGAACGCATGGCTTTGGCTTCGGCAGTACCGCGTTTGGCTTCCGCGATCCGTCCTCTTCCTCGTCGTCCTCCTCGCCTTCGTCCTCGCTCGTCGCCTACGATCCGGCCGCTCCGGCACCGCATCCTCTGCACGCGCTCGCCGGTTCCGGTGCCGGTTCGCTGTTGAACCTTTCGCAGCACGCCACCGGACCCTTCCATCACTCGCAGAGCCGTGGAACGGTTGCCATTGGCAACGCATCGCATCATCCGCATCACACCGAAGCCCGAAACTCGGGCAGTCCGGTCAATCTGTATCTCGGCGGTCTCACGACGACGACGAGTCCGGTCCGGGACGAGCTCACCGGAGGGGATACGGTCGGTCCGTACGGTCGGGCGTACCACACCCCGGGACTCGGTGGTGGCGCAGACACACCGTCCAGTCATTTGCACCTGCACGGATCGCACGGTGGCTACGGTGGTCCAGAACCGGAGGACAAACAGAACGACGACGAAATCAACATCCTACCCGGTAGCCGCGATCCCAGTCCGGTCAACGGTCGATTACACAGTAGCACCGATTACGGTTCCGAGGGCAGCCCGGAACCGGGCCAGGGTGCCAAGCAGCAGCATCATCATCATCATCAGCAGCAGCAGCAACAGCAGCAGCAGCAGCAACAGCGGCCAGAATCTTGTGGCAGTGCCCGTTCCTACTCTAGTCAAACGAAGGACGGTGATCTCGGTGCAGGTAGTGGTGGTGGTGGTGGCTATCCGTTGACCGGAAGTCCTTCGCACGCCGAAGACAGTGTCGGTTCATCGCGGAGTCCCGAAAACCTGTCGCACGGTCAAGGTGCCGGATTGCATTTCGCTCATCATCCGGCGGCTGCTTCCTTTGCTGCGGCCGTCGGCCATCAGCTTCATCACCAGCAGGGTCAGCAGCACCAGCACCACGCGCATCTCGGTCATCTGCACCACAACAATAACAACAACAACAACAGCGTCACCATTAACCACAACAGCAAGGGACCGAAGACACCGCACACGATCTCCGATATGCTCGATCACAAGCTGCACCTAAGCTTCCTGGGGCCACCACTGGCCGCCCTACACTCGATGACCGAGATGAAGGCCGCTCAGCAACAGCAGCAACAGCAGCAGCAACAACATCCCCAGCAGCAGCAGCATCATCAGCAACAGCAGCAACAGCAGCATCCCGGATCGCAGCAACAACAGCAGCAGCAGCAGCAGGTTCCACATCCGGGTGCTAGCCCACCGGTACACCAGACGGCCGTTTCGCAGACACAAACACACGCCCCGACCGCCAGCAATCCGCACGGGATCGACACGATACTGTCGCGGCCACCGCCGGTCACCACCGCCCAACTGAATGCCTTAGGAGGTGAGTAAGGTTGCTGGACCCAGCTGGGTTGCCAGGGCTAGAACCGCCGTGGTACGTGGACCTGTCCGGACTTTCGTTGTCTAATGTGTGTGTGTGTTTCCGTTTGGTTCCGCTGAACACTTTGTTGCAGGTGGAATGCCCCGCTTTACGGCGGCCGTCGCCGCAGCAGCCAACATGGCGCAGTATCTGTCGCAACAGCAGAACGCCCACGGTGCCGGCGGTCCGATGAAGGCTCACGGTGGCCCGCTGGTCGACCGGACACACCTCTACTGGCCGGGGCTGCAGGGGCTCGTCGCGAACCCGATGGCATGGCGGGATCGACTTGGTTCAAGTAAGTAATCTCCAGGATCCCAGGATCCGAGAAGACGCAGAAGACAATCTCCCATTCTCTCTGGCACATCACTTGTCACGGTTTGGTGATGGATTCGGATCGTAAAAATGATGATTGAATGTCGTAAAACACGTCACGTAAGGTTTGGCTTCCCATATGCTTTGCGTGGGGTGGGGTGGTTGGGAGGCATGTTTGTCTTGGGTGGGGCGGAACAACGATCTGGTCCGTACGTACGCGTGTAATTGGGCTGCTAATGTGCTGGCACATTAATTTCAATAACACTCCGTTCGAACCCCTTTCGCAGCCCAATCTGCCGGAGGTTTTATGATTATGAATTTTGGGGGGAGGTCGATGAGGCGCGATGAGGTTATGGGGTGATATCTTTATGTTGATTCATTACTGATAACGGAGCGCTGATACAACGCCACTATGGGACCTTTATACGCTTTGGTTGATTAGTAGCTGTTCGGGCATTGATTTGGAGCACCTCGAGACCAAGATGGTGGTGTTTGTACAGTGGAATGTATTCTGGAAGGAGGACTAAAAGCCATGGCCTACCATGGTCCGGCCTGTTCCTTTGAGTTTGACAGTTTGCAACTGTCATACCTACTGTCAAACTTGCTGGAACATATCCTTTGTGGGAATCCAGGATCTTGAGGATCCTTCTTTATCGCCTAGGAAGAAAGGAAGTAGATATTGAATTAAGGGCCACTCTTCTTAAGCTCGTCCCTAAATTGATTCTTCGGAAGCTGGAAGAGCTCGATACAATGCTGCCAGGAGTAGAAGTGCAGCACTTAGTCCTCTGACCGACCGATGGGGATCAATTGTATCGATAAATCTCCCTCTCCCTTTCTGTCTCCGGGTCTTCCTATTATCCTGTGGCCGTAATGGCCGACGTAACACGGAGACCGAGCTAAATCGAACGGATGATCTCATTCATAGCAATCCAGCCAGCCAGCTAGCCAGCCAGCGTGCCGCACTTGGGCTCCGGTCCAAGCCTTTCGGATCCATTAGCTCTCCATTCTCAGCGGATGCAATTCCGAGGGGGTTTCGCATTCGTCAAACGCATTTTCGCGACTTACAGCTTGGTGGCGGTCCGCCGATGCCGCCGCTTGGCATCACCAAAAAGTGGCGCCGAGTATCGACTTATTGGCCCCGCAGCCGTCGAGCCATGTTGGACACACTGCCACTGGCATTGGCACTGGCCCTGGCATCACCGGTAGCACCCGGGAACCAAGAGCGCCCGAGAGTATTATCCCTCAATCAATGCTTCCTCCCTCCCCCCCCTCCGGGACGGTCTTTGGGCATCCGGGAGCGCATTAGCAAGCGGATCTGGAGTGCCAGTTTGTAGTGTGTGTCGAGAGTGAACAAACTGATTTCCATTAGGCAGAGACAGAGACGACGCACTAACACGGGTCTACGACTAACGAGCCATTGGACATTGGCAACTGGCAACCGTGGATATGGAGGTCAAGCCTCCAGGGCCATCAGAAGGACAAAGAATGACCAGCCGCCAGACCAGCGAGCGAGAACCGATGTTATCTGCCAAAGAGGTTCTCGTATGCAGCGCCGCTGCATCCAGCCACTGGCAAGAGGTTTGGCTCTTCGGTCACTCGACGTAGTGCAGTGCCCGCAGTACCCCCCTCCAGCGCTCTTGTACCGGGTCCCGTTAACAGACTTTTGACTCTCTATTATAAGTCGTCCATTGGCATGTCAATAGCTGACGATAATGATGATCCGGTTCTGCAGACCCCCGGGGGGGGGGGGGGGGGGGGAAGGCTCTGGCCGGTGTGATTAGCAAAAGGAACCCCCTCGCCCCCCCCCCCATCTCCCCGCATCATCCGCCCACTGTCCATTTGCACCATCTGCAGCCAGCCAGGGGAGCAATCGAGCTCGAGAGTGGTTGCCATGGTATCCGTGACATAGTGGGCTTCTCCGATGGCGTAGGCTACTAGTCCTGCCTAGTCCTGACGGTGAGCGTTACGTTACGTTCCGGGGCTTTGGGCTTTTGGGCATGTAGTAGGTTGTCCGGTTGGCCGGAGAGTCCGGACCACAGCTGGTGGACGTGCTTCTTGAAACATGAGGTGGAAATTACGGAACCATCCAGCAGCAGCAGCAGCAGTAGCCAACAATGGCCACAGAAACCTCGCACAAGCCTTGGTTTTGCCTCGGTGGCCATAGTAGTGACCGGAGTAGCAGCAGCAGCAACAGCAACAGCAACAGCAACGGTATCATCAATTATTCGAAACATGTTGGAAGCACTTGACCGCACCATCATCGCATCCCGGTCTCCGGTCAACATTGTCGTCCACACAAATGCGGGACTGAACGAGCGTCCGACAGAGATAATTGACCGATAGACAGCTGTTAAATTGTTTCTTTATTGATTTTCTCTACGCCCCCCAAAAGGATCCGCACCGGCAGGATGGATTGGCCAAAGGGAACGGATCTCGGAACAACCGACACATTGCCGGTAGAGCAGAGCTGGGTCCGAGTCCGTGTCCATGGAGTGGAGTGGCCATTGGCTTGGCTCTTTTTCAATTAACATCATGTAAATACCGAGTAATGTAATCAACCCATTCTGAGGGACGGAAGAGGGAGCACAGGAACGATTGTGTCATTGTGTGTTGTGCCAATGTGCCGTTGTTATGTGGGACCGAACGTGGCCGCATTCGATGAGTTGAGAAGGAATCATTGGTTGGTAAAGGTGTTGAAGGCTGCGTGCTTAGTATCGGCAATCATGGAGGTGTTGAAGTATGAGCTTCGTTTTTTTCTCCCCTTTTGATATGCGGCGTTGAGTCAATAGTGTTATCGCGAGTGTTGTGATGAGCTTGACGAGCGTCTATCAGGCGGACCTGGCGGGCTCATAAAACTAAATATTGTTCTAATCGATCAAATCCGTTTGCGGTGTCGCCAATTGCGTTGCGTTGCGATTGGTTCCCTTTACACCATTTAAAGGGACTCCATATGTTGTCAGGTCGATGGGCAACGAGAGAGGGGTGGGAGTTTATGTTGTGGATTTCGTTTCGCAAGCCGCATTCTCACGCTTGAAAGCATGCCTCGTTCGCTCCCAGACCGAAAGGGGTTAATCGATGTCGTTCCAATTGCCTTATCAAATGGCTTCGCCGTCGTCGTTGCCGCGTCGTCGACCATCAGCTGCCTGGCACGTGACAGCCGCCACCGACACACCAACGGTGCACGCTCGTCGCGTTCACTTTGACACCGCACCACGTACGCGAGTTTTATTGCATTTAATTAAAGCAAAAGGTGGTCCACCGGCACCATGCTTGGAGCATGCTGCCATGTGGTGGTGGTGGATATGCTGCAACCGCAGTCGATGCCGTGACTGCGACGTTCAACGACAACAACGACAACGACGACGACGATGACGATTAGGAAATATGTATTTGGTGATACCGAGCAAAACGTTGTTATTACACGTGTAATTAACAGAACGTACGTGAGACAAGGGTGGCGTCACCGGGTCTGTGCTGGTGGAGGAGGATGTGTTGGAGCATATTGGTCGGAACATTCCAGTCCGGAAATCCCAGCGAGCGTATGCTTTGTTATGTTGGGGACAAAGAATTTTAATTCAAATCTCACACTCCACATACCATGCCTCGATGTTGGTGTTAATGATTGCCATAGCCGCGGGCTTGCCGGTGGGAGTTTATCTGTTTTTCACCCTTCGAAAAATGGATGCTGCTTAGAGATAAGATTGGAAGCATCATCGGCAGCCATGACGCGTGAAGGTTACATTTTAATTATCTTCCCAAACAAGGAACGTACACACACAAACACACTCCCAAACCAAAGACACACATCCGCGGGAGTCTCTTTGTTTAGCTGCAGGAATGCATTGAGTGCATCGAGGGAGAGGGAGAAAGCTTTGAGGCGAAGAGAGCGAGTGAAAAAAATCGATGCACTACCCTTTCGGAGGAATTTGAATAAAAATGGCGCTGCACCTCACACACACAGACAGTGAGAGAGGAATGCTTCGGATTATAGTACGACGACGGCGACGATGATGCGCTCCCCGGCATCATGCTGCATCTCCTGACTGCATGGCTGCTCCCAAGGGGGGGGAGCGAAAGCGAAAGCAGAGCGAACTGCTGCTTATGTGGCGGATTTTCTGCTTATGTATCCCCTGTACGAACACACACAAACACACTCAGGTTTATATAGCCCGAACGGTGTGTCCTCCAATGGCTTCGAAAAAGGAGGAGGAAAAACTGGGACACTGGCGTGTAGTGTTGGGCGAGAGAGAAGTGGACGAAAGTATATAAACAAGCTCCTGGATGCTGGTTGCTGGTTGCTAGTGCTACTGCTGCTGCTGCTGCCTGACTTGGACTACTACGTTTGGATCGATCCGAATTTTTTTTTCACCGTAGCCGTAACTATGAGCTTTTTGGGATATTTTCTGCTGGCGAACAGTGCTGAGAAGTGGAGCGAATTGTTCTTTGGAAAGGGCGTTTGGAATATGTTAATTCATCGAACGAAAAGTCTCTATTTTGTGCAGCCGCCGGTAAGCTATGGCTTAGACCCCTGAATGACCATCAGCAACATAATAATAGAGAAACATGTTTCCTGTTGGATATTTAAAATGCATTTTTTTATGTTGAAAGAGCCCCAAGAACATGTTTTCCATAACTCTGTAACGTTAAAAAAACTCCCAGGCACCGAATTAAAACGAATTATGACCCCTACCCTAAAGCATCGGCAAAGCAGCAAACCCACAACATTGTTTTTAGCACATGTTAAATCAAACCGATCGTCGATCATAAAACCGGCGCCAGCGCCAAGGTTGTGGGTTGGGTCGAAGGCCACCCGTGGCCGAGCTTCATAAATACCTTGTTGATTATTTTCGGCCACATAACCGGTGCATTATTTATGCATGGACCCATGCCCCCTTGGCTACGAACGTCCGGGCCCGGGCAGGCCGGCTTCTAAAGTGCCCGTGGGTCAAAGCTTCTGCCAACCGAGCGGAGGGCCTTTTTGTTGATGAGATTCGATTTAAATTTGATGACCATAAACGCATATTATATGCTGCTGCTGCCAGTGGTGGTGGTGGTGTTGGTGGTAGTAGCCGTCCCGAAATGCGTGTTCTATTGGTGAAAATGAAGGGCCCCAGGACAAGATGTGTTCTTCTGCTTCTCGAGGTCGAGGTCCTTCGGCTTCTTCACCGAATCGGGCAGCGCTCCTACGCGAGAAAATGGCCGGAAAAGTGATGGAAAAAAGGAAAGGAACAACGTGGAGAAGATTGAAGCAAAAGCACCGACACTGGGGATGTAACATTTTCACCATTTTCGCGGACTCTCCGACGGGCTAGGGGCCGTAGGGCGTCGGTCGGTGCCCTCCTCACCGCCCCCCACACGCTATCATCCACTGTATCAACGCCCTCCAACCGTACAGCCAGCGACTCTCCATGATGATGTTGATGCTCCATGTCAGCAGTGGGGCCACCGAAAAGGATACCCCAAAAAAACACACACACACACACACACACACCGAGCGAGGAGGTTGGCGCATGTGGGTTGGCCATTGGCAGCAAATAGTCAGCGCATAACGTGCGTTCAACCCTCGCATCGCGTTGTTGGGCTCCGTTAGGCGAGGCTCATAAATATACATAGAAAAAGATGCGACAACGATGGCGGCAAACGAAGATTCAGTATCTCTTCTCCCTCGACCGGGTTCTCGGGGCCTTCGACTTGGTCCAGGCGTGGGCTGATTTAAGCCATTTTTCCGCCGCCCGTCCGTTCCGCCCGTCCGTCCGACTGCAGAGTCCGTCGCTTTCCCCGCGGTTTTCCCCCGATTTTCATAATGATGTTGCTCCATAATCATCCAATCACGGAGTCTTCAAAAACTCATCCCCATCCTCGCGGCTCCAAGATGGCGAGAGAGGTGACAGAGAGAGAGAGAGAGAGAGCTCAAACTTCTACACACACACACACACACACATACAAACACACTGACTGGTAGTAGTCTGTGTGTTTGTGTGAATGTCTATCATTGAATGAGGGGGGAGCGCACAAGGACACGAGCTGATGATGATGATGACGATGATGATGATGCTGGTGATGGTGGTGCTGGATGCTGGTTTTCCCTGGCTGGAAGCGAGATGAAAATATTCTCGATTCGCCTGCGCGAACGATGTAGGCGGATACTCCACCGAAAGGGGAGGAGTGGAAGGTGGGTGGGTGGGTGGTGGGCGCTTTTTTCATGTATTCGTGTCGTGACGTGTCCCGGCACGGCGAGGAATTTGCAAACTGAGAACTGCGCCGTGGTGGCCAGGATATATGTTTTCCATCCATCCTTGGTCTTCTCTCTCTCTCTCTCTCTCTCTCTCTCTCTCTCTCTCTCACACACTCTGCGGACGAATAAAGTCGGAAAATTGCTCCGGGAAAATTTTCATGCAGCTCGAAACTGTTGCGGAACATGTTTGGCATGTCCTCCATTCGCTGGTAAAGTGGTAAATGCAAAGTATCGTGCTCCAGTTTTTTTTGTCTCTATATTTTGGGTAGAGGAAAAATTAGAAATTGAAATAGATCGAAATATGCCACGTTGGCCAGTGGTGTGTTGGCCATAAAATGGAATTTAAAGCCGACAGCCACACTTTATGTCGAGTTGAGGAACAGCATCTCTGCTGGTATTTGATGGAGAATAACGAACGAACGAACCAACTCCAAGTCCAACGTGTCCTGCTTACCACTAACACACCGACACCGGCGGATGTAACAAGAGACGGATTCGAGTGGCAGCACGAGCAACGCAGGGAGCAACGAGTACATCACGTGATGTGTCGTTAATATAATAAGCGCCATCTGTCGATAATGACGTGGCCATCAGCACAAGGGCACAAAAACCGCCCCCCAAAAACGCGAACCAGGCCAGCCATGGCATGGCATGCCAGGATCCTCTTGTTGGCACGATGACGCGCTCTGCAATATGATGAAGTTGCGACACAGCAGGCGGTGGTCCCGATGCCATCCTGCTAGATGCCAGCGCTGGCTCCCTTTGAACAAGGACATTGGCCTCGTGCGCACATCCGTTCTATCGCGTTCACTCCCCTCCCCTGGAGCCAGCATCTTCCGAGAGAGAGAGAGACTAATGATCATTAAATGTTATAATTCCGCAGTATTTTCGTCATTTGCTGGCCATTACGGCCTGGCCTGGCCGGTCGACGATGACGATGGTGACGGATGTTACACTTCCGCAGCCGGAACCAAGGTGATCCACCAACCAGCCAGTCAGCCAGTCAGTCGCCTTGAAGGGGCGCGATGTTCGCCAAGATGTTTAACATATTGTGGAGCAGCTCCGGCGGCTCGAGATTTTGATGTCGTATTTTTATGTTTATGGCTCACTTGGCAAACGGCACAACGGTACATGGGAACACGGCCCGGCCGGAGTGGTTCGCCGTGGTGGTGGCGGCCGGGCAGACTTTTAATGGCGTCTTGGTGGGGCAGTTATCTAGTCTGCGTGAGAGAAGACGCCCTAACGCTCCCTTCCCTGCTCGACAATGCTTAGAATGGTTGGAAAATTCAAAGATACGCGCCCGCGCCTCTTGGTGGTGGACTTGGCCCCAGAAACCTTGGCAATCCGTGACGGTGGTGCTTCGCGGTGGTGATTATCGTTATCATTATCGTTCTAGTTACTTTTCACCGTTTAATGATGTTTGGACAGCCAGACATGCCAGAATGACGCGCCGCGGAGAGGGAGCTCTTTTCATGCGGTTCGCGGTGTAAACGTCGATCGTACGGTGGTTTGTTTCTTTTTAGAGTTAATCGAGCAGCTTTTTGGGCGAGTTTAAAGTCTCGATTGTCTAGATGACAGACACTCCGGGGTGCTTCTGTCTGGAGCACAGTGAACAGGTTGATGCTCGAAAAGTACATTAATTTGTAGAGAGATTTTGTGTCCAAAACCGCATCGCCATTTGCAGTAAAACAGCCTTCGAAAGCCTTGCTCATCATAAGCACAGCACCAGTAGCATAAAGATGTCTTACTTCAGATTCATTAACTTGCCCAAACGATGCGGATACACCGGAATCGCATGTAAACACCCGTTTTACGAGCCCCGTTTTTCCGGTAGTGACGCTGTAATGTAATGCGTTTGTTCTGCGATTCGGTGGCTTCCTTAAAGATGTTCTACCATGGGATCACGCAGAATGGAAGCGAGCGGGAGGTTGGAGGTACCATAAAATTGATTTGTTTGTCAAGCTGACCATCGGCCGTAACCGCCCGGAATGATGTTTGTGTCCGAAACAAATGGCACTAGAACGCAGGGATCGCGCAAACAATGCATCGATAAAATGCCAATGGTACCGTCAGCAGCAGCTAATTATTTTAGCTGCTTGGTCTCTAGTCGCACAGCAGCAGCGTTCAAAAGCCCATAAAGCTGGCCATTAAGGATTGGTTCGTAATGGTCGTAAAAGAATTATCACCCATTTGCTGGTGCTGGCGCAGGGCAGTGGCCATTGCTTGCGTTCAGCTCCACACTAGAGAAAGGACACTAAACTATGATGGCCAACGGTCACGCTTGGGTTGATCGTGCACGCCTGCTCCTTCTTATGCTCGTCCTACCATTCGCGAAGATGATGCCACGACGATCGTAAATCGATAAAGCTTCGTTCCTGATTGCCAATGGCCGCTCGTTTTTTTTGGTGGGGGTACTTTCTCTCCATTTGCTGGTTGGTGCGTAGTCAGTCATGGCCACGGACGTTGTGACATGGTCGAGAATTAATTTTATGATCTTCCCGATCCCGAAACACAGCAGGGGAGTGGGTGCGCAAACTCTGAAGGACCGGACACTCAATCCCCCAATAGAACCGTCGTGCTGCTCCGATAGCCGCGCGATCCATCAGCTCCTCGCGTTATGAGGGCCACACGGGTTCACGGGTCTACGGTTGGTAGCAGCTTAATTTATTGAGCGGGGCTCGAACCGTACCGTGCCACGGGATGAGGCACGGCCATGGTAAAATATTTATACGCGCTCATTACTTTAATTATGATTATCGTTTTAATTGTTACACTGGCACTCGTGGAAGAGGCGCCTGTTCCGACCTGCGAGTCTCCGTCGGTAATTCCGATGGGAAAAAGTGGCAATCCCCCGGGGGGAGGGAGGCCGCTAGAGACGCCACGGGATAGACGGGTTCT
>NC_064874.1:48579402-48581902 GCF_943734745.1 Anopheles darlingi
ATGCGAGCATCATTCAAATGTGCAAATTTATATTCATTCCGTGTGCGTGACCTGTTGGTGGGTCCCGGTTGGGTTGTCTCCTGTCGCATGTTCCCAAGCTGGTGCACCTCAGAAATGGTCCATTTTGTTCTTGTGTTCGATCTTGTAACATGGATTCCAATTTTATTGCTCGATACGAAAGGATACGAGGCTCTAATCAAAACAGTCAATTGATTCCACTCCTACGGTCCATACGGTGGTCCGGCGGCCAAATTCTTCAACGATCCGACGGCCAATAAAATCCATGCCAAACATGCGCAGAAGGGTGCGCCTGAAGAGGAAGGTAATTGATTGAATCATTGACCATTTTATGCTTATTTATTGGTTTTCTTTTTTTGCTTCTCTACCGAGCATTACGATTGCGGTCACACTTTTGGATTTTTTTTGCGGTGTTGTTGTCTTCTTCATTCGTTTTCAAAAAATCCAAGTGTACCTCAATTCCGGGTTGGCCACCGGCAGGGCAAGGAAGGCCGGGTGGAAGCGGGCGTGTGCGGATTACGTTTCCAAATTGGAAAACTGATGACCGGGATCTTGGGGCCGTTTGATTTGGCGTCTTTGTTGTTCCCCCAATTTTCCATTTCCATCCGTTTTTGAATCAATTCCTAGCAAGTCCCCGGGTAGGCCTCCAAATCCTTTTCCTCGTTGGAAAGGCGCCTCTCTCTCTCTCTCTCTCTCTCTGTGTGTGTGCGTGTGTGGAGGTGACACTCTACTTCTGTAAACAACAAAAAACCGCCCTCGAGAGCGACTCCTTACCGAGGGGTGGTCGAGAAAATGGGAAACCACAGCATCTGTGCGGTGAGATACGACCGCCAGCGACACCAGGCGGACGGACCGTCGGCAAACAAGGATAATCGATGGGATTTTGATCGGCCATCGATTCGAAGGGTGACCAATGTGTCGGTGTGTGTGTGTGTGTGTGGCCAGACACGGTGGTCAATTGAATTAAAACGCGCTTCAGGCGCCGGTTCGCACCCGATTATGTTTCTTCGATTTGTTTCTCGCTCCTCGTTGGGGTGCATTTTCCGGTGGTGCGTGCCGATCGTTTGCTCGGGGCCGGTTGTCCTTAAAAGGGACCTCGAATCGAAATGGCGTCCAAAAGAAGAAGAAGAAGTAAAAAAAAGGAAAATAAAGGGTTCTGTTCCCTTTTTCGGATCCGGTTGTGTCCGCCGGCGCCTTGGTTCTGTACAAATTGGGTAATTGGGTGCGGATGTTTTTCAATTGAGGTTTCAACACCTTTGATTGACAGCAACCCCCGTCGGTTGGCGTTGTACGGGATTTCCGAGGAGGATCACTTACACATCCCCCTGGGTGGTGTTGCGTCGCGTGCGTCCACATATCCGTCAGGAGGGTTGTTCTTCTGAACGGTTTAACCGCTAACACGTCTCATATCGATGCTCTAACCAGCTAAGCCCGTTCGGTTGGGTGCTATGGAAACCAAAGGGGATTCGGTTTTTGTAGTTGAAAGCGGGGCGCACCAGAAACGTCAGGAACGTTGACGAATCCTTGGCTTGCTTTGACTTTCAACACACGTCAAATCCTATACCGGGTACGTCATATGAATGAATGGAAAATTTTCTGTTTTATTTTCCGAAGAAAACGCTTCGTCAATAAATCATTTAAAGTTTTCGTTAACATAATCAAATCGGCCGTCGGTTCATTAAACCGGATTGTCTTTGAATTGAATTACGCTTTCCAATTGGAAGTCAAACACACTCCAACCCACGGCCACCCTCCTCGGGAGCCCGGTTTACCACTCGGCGTTTCCACTTTCCACCGCGTCACGCTCCATAAACGCAACCGGCAATGAAGCAACGACGACGACAACAACAACAACAAACACACAAACACCATTCAGCGCAGCGGGTGTGCGTTGGATGTGCGGGAAAAACGGGTGAAAACCCCATCCCCCGATTTCCACGACGCGTCGGACACGTGCAGACACACACACACCCGGTCGGGGATCGGAAACTCAGGGCGTCGTGCAGATGAAATCCTTTCCCAGTGTTATCAACGTTCGTGCCTCGTCGCAAAACACACACACAGACACGAGTTTTCGATCCGAAAATCAGGGCCAGGGCCCCGTTTTCCCCGCCCTCTCTCTCCGATACACCGTCTTCCATAATCATGCAATTTCCCTAATTGGGGGGTTAAACTCCATCTCCTTCACGGCACCCTTAGCAGGACGGTGGGCTTACCCGTTGGTGTATTGTTGCTTAAAGACAAGGTTCTAGCGACCGACGCCGTGAGCACAAAGACGACAAAGGAGGGAAAGTGGAAGTGGAAAATTCGGGGCTTTTCCCTGCTTGTCCCCTGTAGTGTATAGACGTGCGCACGAGAGAGAGACAGAACGAGGGGAAAGCGTTTAAACCGTATCATCTTCCCTAAATACCCTCTTAATTTAACTACATGTGTTTGCCGGATAGAACGAGTGGCAGATAAGGGGAGAACGAACGGCGGGGGA
>NC_064874.1:48594402-48604402 GCF_943734745.1 Anopheles darlingi
ACCATAAAATTAAGCCGTCTGCCGACTATTTGTTTTTTAGATTTAATGTATTACTTTAGTTAATGTATCTGGATTTGAGGCAGATGTGAGCTGAAACAGCTTCTTCTGCATAATCGCAAAGTGTTGTAGGTCAATTCTTTGCATTGAAAACTTAACCAAAAGATAAAATATCAAACAGTAACAGAATGAGTGAGATTTGCTTTTAAAAATGAGAGCAAATTGAATTTGAAACCAGTTTTCCAGCTTGGTGTATTGCATATGTCCGAAGAAAAAGGAACTATTTCTTCCCTTTTTTTCTGCGAAGATAGTTTTTTTAAGTTCATTCAGTTGGTAGAGATAATGAAGGTTTTTTAATTAACTTCCAATGAATACTCGAAGGAAGGCAAGCAAACATCTAATTTTTTTTATATTTTATAACAATTGAGGTGCTGCTTAAATTTTGTACCGGGACGCTTGCAGAGCAAAAGGAAGTATTCTAATCTATGTATTGTTTGATGTGAGACCAATGGTCGTACACTAAAAGCATTATTTTTAACACAACGTTGGAAGATTGAGATTCCATTTCGTACTTCAAATAGAACAACTCATTCTCGAGCAACACTTGCGCATCGGAGCACCGATCCTTATCAACCAGCGGGAATGGAGAAATCATTATCAACCAGCGAACGCCACCCTAAAATATGCGCACATTTTTCTTGTCACCCACAAATGTGATTCTCTTCTTCTTCTTCTTCGTTGGCAAAACAACAACAAATGATCCCACCATTCGAACGCACTTGAGAATCCGGTTGTTCGAGCAACAAAAATCTGGTCGACATTTTCGGCTCCAACGCGTTGCCGGATTTCTTCGTTCACTTCGCTTCACTTTCTTATCACATCATAAGAGGTGATACGATACAAGAGGCAAGCCGCCTAGGGGAGGGGGTTTGTCTCGACTCATGCCCACGCCTCCCACCCTAAGGCGAGTGTCCTTTTGCGCTCGCGCACATTTCCTGCCTGGAGCTGGCTGCCACCGCCATTTGTGCCAAGTTTGATTGCAGCCTCCCGCGTGTGGGGAGTGAATGTGAGTGTCTGTGTGTGCGTGTGTTTGGGGGGGAGGGTGGAACCGAAAACGATATTCATTCTGGCGCAAGTGTCAAAACGAATGTTGGACAGGATGCGAAACAAGGAGCAGCAGTTGGTGGTGGTGATGGTGGGGCCGCAATTTGTAAGATTGTGATGTTTTACAAGTGTGAGCACGCGCACACTAACGCCGTCATCGCCGTCACCGCTGCAGACAGGCCTTGCCAGGGCCCCAAGAAAGGACGTTGATTGCGGATGCGAACCGACGGGAAATCGGCACTCGCTGTGTAAGTCTGTGTTGGTTTCAATTTCACCGGAAACCCGGGTTGTTGTTTGGGGATAACGTCTTCGTCGGTCCCAGGATTCTTCCCCGTAGCATGGTCGGTGCTTAGCGCCGCCGTCGTCGACTCATGTTTACCGAAATGGAACCGATGCAGACATGTACGGCATGACGGGAATAATGTGTTACTTCCTTGTTAGTGGCGGTAGCGATAAATAAACTCGAGGGGTTTATCGTTTCTTGGCATTAACAACGGGGGCTCATATTATTCCTTTTATGCTTATTTTTTTTGTGATGACGAATCCTTCTAAAGGAAAGTGAACGTGTGTTTGTGAATGGAAACGCGAAATGCTAATACCAAAATATGGTATGGAAGATTTGCGCTCTTCGCGAAAGACTTCAAGCTTTCCCGAGGTGAATATAGATTACGAGACATTATTTCCTCTTCATAATCTGGACCGACCGGCGGTTAACCACTGGCCCCCCCACCCGGGGGGTTGGCCATGTTGCTTCACGCTTTGTGGTTTGCTGCTGGCCAGCAGGAAAGGCGATGACCGAACCCACTTACCAAACTATTAAGTGTTTGCTGAGACGCGCAAATCGCACCTGAAGCCACCATTGCTGCTCGCTTCATCAAACCACGGCTTGGCACACTGAATTATCGACCACTGGCGTTGCTATGGCGATGCCAAGTGGCATGCTGATGTGCCGATGGCGCAATGGGCGTCTGGTTAAAGTTCGGGACTAGCAACTAAACCGCGAGATTGGTGAGCTTTAGCTGCTAAATACACATCATGATTGGATTCTAATATGCTCCGTCCTTGGCACAACCATTGACCACAGGATGAGCATTTCATAGACACCTTCCCTCCCTTCCCCCGGGGCCACTGAGATAGTTTGAACTTTCCAAGAAGTCCCACGTCCTAGGCTGAAACACAAACGAACTCGCTCGGCTTCCAGCGGTGACCACAATCTTTAAAGAAAACTTCTCACTCCGCCTCATCGTCCTCGGGGACGGGGAGGGGTGTCCGACGACCGGCGACGACGGTGCGCTGACCGCTGAGCTAGATCTTCCCCGCCGGGAAAGGACATTTTAATTAAAATTCGTCCGACTCCGGTTGGGTCCTGCGGATGGTGATGTCCCATTGGGCGTCGTGTCCCCGTCGTAGAGAGGCCGTCATAATTTGTTTCACGATGGCACCCGATGGTGTCGCAGTCGGATTGCATTGTCCTGTATCCTTTTTGCTTTATGACATTTACGGACATTAAAACGAACCCCAAAAGGTAGAAAAAAACGTAGAGTCTGCGTGACGCGTAAAAGCAAATCGTGAAACGCGATGCGAATCGAAGAAAGTCTACCCCGAACCGAGATAGGGTTAGGATTGGATGGTGCATAGATAGTGACCATCGTAAAACAACGGGAAGGGAAGGGTGAAAGGGTTAAGATTTTTTATCAGACACCTTTTTGGTGCAGAGAGAGGGAGAAAAAAAACTACGAAAAGCGAAGAGCTCGAATCTTTTTACTGCTACATCATGCCTGGAACCAACAACAAGCTACAATGGAAGCGTTATCGTCGCAGGATGGTTGGTCTGCTGGAGGTATCTTCAATGTCTGGGGTCTAGTTTTGATTCTTTTTTTGTGTTTGTGTTTTTTTTTGGGGCGTCAAGTGTTGCCTGTTTATCTTTATTCCGTTGGCATCTTTTAATCTCATTCGGTACATTTCATAAAACAGAAATCATAATTATATTACTCGGGGTCGTCGCGTCGATTGAGGGCCGTAATGAAGAAGCGAAAGTGAAAAGGCTGGAGTAATAAAACCCGACAGCACGCTCGGTACCATTTTCGAGCGGTACATACATAGCCGACAAGCGCATAGTGGTGCCGGTGGTTGGTGGAATCGGAGCACAATGTTTGGGGAATAAAGGGAAAGAACTTGAACTCATGATGAGACTGCGAAAAGTGAGCATCGCGAATTAAATGGAATATATTAAGCGGATGAAGGAAAGGGTTAGATACAAATGCGAATTACAAGGACATTGGAGGTAGATACAAATTATGTATTTTAGCCGTAAGTATCGTTGTGATCAACGTAGGTTCAGTCTAGCCAAGAATTAATCTTGATGAAAAACGACATTATTCGTTGTTTAGGTTTGCTCAGCGCAAAGTATTATCAATTGTTGTGCGCTAGATTTACATTTTGGTCAGAACGATTTATTTATTATGTATAAAAATACTTCTTCTTTTTTTCTATTTATGTTGCTCGTTTTGTGCTCGGTTTCAACCAAAATCTCTCCCTTTTGATGAACATACATTATATTAGATAAAGTATGGTTCTAAAGCGCATGTCTATTCATCGATCCATCCCTGGAATGTGGAAATGCAATGATTGAAACGTTCAAATTCATGGTTCTTGTGTTTTTTGGTTCATGATGCTGCATTCTTATGCTAAGCTATGAGTTTTTTACTCGAAACTTGTCATGATAATTAAAAAAATAAACAGAGAAGCTAGTTTTAAAATATTATTGTGAGTTTGAAAAGTAACGGTTATAGGAACTTATTTGTATCTGTTGTAGATCAATGGGTTGAACACTACAAACTAGACTAATTTTTTGCATAAAACCGACAAAAACGTACCATACACCGAGTTTATTTTCCCTCAAAACATGGATTTTCGATATTACTAAATGGAGTTCGATCGTTCACGTAGACAAAAAAGCAAAAAGAAATTTTCCCCATCGAATTCCGTGGAGGGAAAAAATTTGGCAAACACATAAAATGGACGAATGCAGAGAACGATTCGTACCATAATAAATAGAAATCCCTGTTCGATACTGCCTCATGCCGCGTGTTCCGAATGGAGCTCCTTGCAAAACAACGACAAAGAAAGCAAAAATCATCAGGAATCAAAAGTGCTGCGGCGTATCGTGATCGCATAAGTCATCGTTAATAAAAATGAATAACGATTTAGAAACAACTGGTGCGACACTTGGGCCACTTGACCGGTGGTCGTTTGTCGGTACTACCGGTAACCACTCCGCCAGCACCTGCAGCCTGCATTCCAGTCATCATCATTGGTATGCTCTGCGCAACGAGCGAATGAAGCGCAGCCGCCGGACCAGAAGGTTCAGAGGAGATTGGATAACGGGCAAGACGGACAACGGGGTGCACTGGCAGGCAGAGCGGAGTTTGAGCTGAACCATTTTGCCGGTCGATTGGAAAAGCCAACGGAAAGAAAACACAACGGCCCACAATGGCCCTCACCGATGGTCAGCAATAAACCAATTAAAATTCGTTGCATATCTTGATCGGAATTTCCCGAAAGCGGGAATAAATTGAAACAGGAGCGGTGGGCAGGACCGGGCACCTTCGGTCCGGATTGTGAGCCATCCTGGCCTCCTTCTTCGTCCTCCTCCTGGATCGTAAAAGCAATGAAAAATGTGTTCACTTCCAAAAGGCCCCACCATATTCGGACACCACCATTTTGCGATTGGTCATCCGCATATTCCGGAATGAACGGCGAAACGGTTCGTTCCCTTCCGGTGCAGGAGTAGGGGTACACATACTGTGTGAATTTCCCGGGGATGCACTTTTCTGCTCCGGTCCGGGAAAGCGCAAAGAAAAAAAATCGAAAATAAAGCCATACGGAAGCCTAGCGGAAGCGGTCATGGCGCTCGAGTTCGCCGTTCTTTTTTACGAGACTCCAGGTCACACCGTGGATGCGATGTTTGCATTAAATTGATAGCATTCCCTGGAGGAGACGGAGCAGCCGTTAGCCGGGCGATTCCGTTTGATTCGTTCACCGCTGCTGTTGTTGCTGCTGCTGCTGCTACCAGTCAATGGGTCCCTCTAGACGGTAAACGGAATTAGCTTCTACAGGCAGTAAGATGGAGCGACGTTCGGAGGGAAGGGGTGTTCTCATGTTTTATGGTGTTCTGTGGGGTCAGCCAGAAGATTGCATTCCATTTAATGGTCCTGTATGGAGTGGTGGGGGATTCATACCGATGCCAGTCCATCTACTCTATCTATTTCTTGTAAATTCCACCACCACCCAGCATCGCCTAGCGCCCATTTTATTACATATTTATGCATCCACATACATTGTGCACAGATAGCACAGACAATGGGAAAATGGAATATGAAATGGTGAAGTTGATTTAAAGGACCCGCCGGAACCCCGGGTTGTCAGTCATGCCAGGAAGGAGGCTCGCCATATTTGTGAGGATAAGAAAGAAGTCAACTACCATCACGTGGCTGCAGGTTGACCTGCCCAGTGGCCAGCACGCAACAATGTGCGTCATAGCGGAACACGGTCAGCATCGCGTGGCGACAGCATAAAACTTAATGAGAAATGGTTGGCTCACCGTCGCGCATTAATGCATTTACTCGCACTCCCATCGGAGCATCGCCATCGTTGAAAGAGAAAATGGGAATAATTGCATCGTAATTAAAAGTGGAACAACATCACACAAAAAGATGTCGCCCATTTGTGTGTTTGTAGTGTGTTCCCAAGATGGCTGTTGATTCCACGTGATTATGCTTGGCGGTCTTGGCAGTCCCAGGAGCATCACCCGCCAGAGCCACCCATTGGTCAGTGTGAGAGTGACTCCTGACAGCAGCGGCAGGATACACGGGCACAACACGCCCACAAACGGAGAATAATTGAAAAAAGTTTGATGCTCCCGGCGGGAGTTTTCCATTCTTTTTTCTTTGTTTTTTGATTTCCCTTTTTTGCGCTCGTCAGTGTGTGTCCTTTGGCTGGGTAAAGTGCCGCATAATGAAATCTACAATGGTGCGCGCACTCATAATTAATATTTGCTGCGGGAGCAAAAACGGGTACGGGGCAGCATAATTTAATTTCGTTTTGCTTTAATTAATTTACCGAACAGAACCGACTTGCAACAGTCGGTGCTAGATGACGGGAGGTGATAAAAGGGAAATGTTTTTCGTCCTGATATCTAATGCTGCCGGAGATATTATTTGGGACTTGATTATGTTTCTTTCTAACACGCAATTAGAAGCAATACGTACTGGATAAGTTAAAAGTTGATTTGGAAAAATATTGCTTCAATATTTACAAGAAAAATGAATTCAATTTCTCCAACTCCTATGCAACGAAGTTAAATCTAAACCGAATTTAAACAGCCCTTAGTATCCCTTTAATGGCCACATTCGGAATGCCTCCGAATCAAAATATTGATTAGCCGTGGCCACACGGAGCGAAAATTTGCGCGCAAATTTGCACATTAATGCCAAAATGTTTTCGCTTCGTGTGGCAGGCGTAAAACCCCGAAAATTTATGCCGAAATGTCAAACGTATTGTTTTCATCTGTGTTTTGGCCGCTGAAGTTGATTTCCGAATAAATTTTGCAGTTTTTAACGATTTTGTTGCTGTTGCTGTTATATTTATATTAAAAATGCAAAAACAATACGAAAAGAACCTACATTTTCGTAAATAAAGCGTTCGATAGCGTCAAGGGTTCAGCGAAAAAGTCCGCGGACACATAAAAGTTTGACAGCGTGTAAGGGTTAAGCGAAACCGTTTTGGCATTAATTTTTTCGTTTGCGCTAGAGTTTTCGCCCCGTGTGGCCACGGCTATTGGATTAAAACTCTATTTTTCACTTCACGCGCTCCTTTCGAGGGGCCGCATCTCGTGAAAAGGGTTACAAGAAGAAGTGTTGCTTCTTCGCACAACTCATCGTCATCATCGGTCCCGATACAAAAGTTTCCAACATTTCCCATAATCTACTCCATTCCATTCATCCATCCCGGCGGACCAGAGCGACGCACAAGCAACCCTTTTGGCCACAAACACAACAAACACCAGCACCTCCGAATCCTCGCCCAAAGCCCATTAATGCCATTTGACGATTATTAATGAATCTTCATTAATAAACACACATTTAAAAGTAATAATTATGCTGAACATCGAGACATTCCACCATTTCCGCTCACCACCACCACCACCCCGTATTTGTTGGCGGGAAAAACATTAAAATCCGTCTGAACCCCGGTTCGTTCAAAAAGGATACCGAGACCGAGGGACTCATTTGGTCTCAGGTTTCCTAACAAAGGCGCGGTATCTTCTCCGCTTGTTGGCAAGCAAAATTAATTATATTAGCTTTAATTACGCCAACAGCAGCAGCAGCCCCTATGATCAACTGTATGTGTGTGTGTGTATGAGAGAGAGAGAGAGAGAGAGAGTGTGTGGTAATGTCCTGGCAGAGGACAATATCACAAGCGTAACTTTGCGACGGGTGTACAGAAAAGTCCTTTTTCTACGCCCGACCAGAACCGGCCAATTGCCTTCGATTCAAAGTGTACCTCTGCTTTGCCTTCTGCCTTTGTGGTGTAGTGGAACTGTTCAACCGCAAAAGACCAACCCAGAAGCAACATTTGCACATGCCCGTCGGTACGCTCACACACATGTGTGTAGCCGTGTTGTTGCTTTCTCTGATGGTGGTACTACTGCGTTGAAGGAATGGGAAATGAAGATTAAATTAATATAAATCAGAACAGTTGCAGACCTCGCTCCCCGTTCCAACCCACTAACCATTCCTTTCGAGGCGAGATTGTGTCTCTGTCGCTTGGTGTGGCCAACAATCTCGAAAAGAAATGCGCTGCCCCAACGTCCAGGGCCCCGTGGAAATGACCAAACAATGTAGCGGGCACATTATGACGCAAGCAAGCGGCGCAGTATATGTTATTGTCTTATGTTTCTATTCTGATTTGGGTTTCATGATTTGCCGGTTTGTGCCCAGCACGTGTGTGCGCACGTGTGTGTGTGTGGCGCTAACATTGTGTGTTCAGCATCTTCATTTGGAGCTGGTCATCGCTAGCGGTTCACATATGGTGCCCAACCGATAGTGCGACGGAAGGAAGAGGAGGTGGCCAGTTTTTTCTTCTCTCTCTCCCATTTCTTGGCCCATGTTGCTGGCCTTCCAAAGCAACATTAGCAAGCGTATAATTGCACGTGTTACAGCTAGTAAATTAAAACACTCACACTCTCAGTGCCAGACCATTGCCAGCGCTGCCCAGTCGGTATCGTTAGGACTCTCGCCCACGGACACACACACACACACGCTACCAGAATGACCGGAAGGGCGGCATGGTGGTGTGGCATTGCATACTAATTAGGATCCTTGGCTCCGAGACCGACGGACATGCCAGCTGTAACCGCATCACGGCCATGAGCATTAGAGACACCGGTAATGGTCATTTACAACCACACCGAAACGAGCTGGGAATGGGGATGCGCATCTCCTCCGTGTGTGTGTGTAGTGCCAGGTTTGGTGGTGCCAATTCCCAAGGTGCACGATATAATCTGGATTTAATGGAGGAAAATTAGCAACACCAAAACGGAGCCTGGGCATAACTGTCTGAACGGCATAATTCTTTGCTTTTGATGAATTATTAAGAAGCATACGCAGCATACGGCACATAAATATGTTGCATTTACTGTTTTGCATTCCCCGGAACACGGGACGACACATTTTACACACAGAAAAGTGTGCTCAGTGTGCTTGGCATGTTCCGAGTCCCCAAAGCACTCTATGTTTGTCCATCTCGATTCATCTCGTTGCTCGCTCGCTGCCCCGTTTTTTGGGAGACCACGAAGAACGACGTGTACACCAAGGATCATAATCGTAGTGGACGCATCTCGCTTGATTAAATCATAAAACTCGTAAAACGCGGTACCCATACTTTACCAGCGCTTAATTAAGCTCTCGAGCCCCTCGAGGCCTTGAGCTTTGAGTATTTTAGTGAAGAGAAGAATCCTGCCTGCCTGTCTGCCCTTGCCGAGACCCCAAAAAAGGACACGAGCACAGATAGCCATCAGGAGAAGGCAACGCGAAGCGTTCACATCTTCCGCTTCGGGGCTACCATCGTGGCAGCAATCACTCAGGGCCCGCGGCAGTGAGGCACGAGAATCGTAAACCTCATTCTGCACGCAATCTGACCACGCACTCCCGGACTTTTCGGTGTCCAAAAGGGTGTGGAAAAGTGTTCCGGATGGCGGCGTGCTGCGACGTTTGAAATATGAATTTCTTTATACCACCCAGCGCATATGAACATCCATCTGACGTAACACACTGCTGGCTGAGAGGCTGCCGTGGTTGTCTGGCGAGATGATGCTTAGTAAGCTGTGTGCGTGCGCTTACTAGATGTGCTTGAATCGATGATGCATTGCCGGACGTGTTGGATTTAATTTAATTAAATCATATCAACCTCGGCCTCGGGGATGGTGCGAGATTCTCGAGAATGAGGGACTTTTATCCAAAATGGCGGACGGTAACAATGGAAAAGCTCTAGTGGCTCATAGTTTCACGTAAAATTCTACTGTTAAATAACTTGATTTGATGCTGGGAATAGAAATAGAGTCGATTAGTTCTATCTGCGGTCCTACGGTTGTTAATTGAATGCTTAGCAAAACAGCTAGTCGTTTAATAATCTAGAAAACGAGTCAAACAAGAAAAAAGGACCATACAAAGCGTGCTTAGAGTTAGTTGTTTTTGCTAACTACTCAGCACATTCCATCATCATCAGCAGTCGTTTTTAGATCCTTTTTTGCCGCTGTCCACACGGCAACTACACGCAAACAACACAAATGTGCAAATAGCATTCGATCAATTAATTATTGTTTACTCTGTGTGCAAAT
>NC_064874.1:48606902-48609402 GCF_943734745.1 Anopheles darlingi
TGTATGTAACTAATACGATAAGAGTAATATTGCTTTGGAGGCATTCTAATCTAAGTGCTCACCGTTGACAGCACACACTACTAAACGGTTGCCAGTGGATTTCCTAGTGTACATAGATACAGCCAGAACTTAAAAGGGTAACAGTAGGCCACGAACGCTCTCTTTCGCTCTCTTAAATCTAGTAAGGGCGGAGGATCGCATCCAATCCAAGTATTAATCAAGCATGCTTGGCTAGGGTAGGGAAGTTAGTCCAGTATTGTTTCTAACAAACATTCCACTGCAAATCGGTATTATTTATATCAAAAACAATCTTTAACTAGCGGGCTGGCAAAACATTTAACGTGCGTTGCGGAAGAGCATTAATAGGGACAGAGAGTGGAAAGATAAGTAAAACAAAGTGTAGAAAGTAATGTGTAAATGCGTGAAGCTCCGCGACGTGTTTCACGGATTAGACGGATCAGAAGCGAGGATCGAGCGTATCTTCGGCCTTGGTATCTCCAACTGTTCGAAAATGGGAAACATAACATAAAATAGGCAACCAAATTGCTGCAAACAAAATAAAAGATCAATCGAAAAAATAATGGCAGATAGATTACTTTCATTTCCACCAAACGCTGTACAAAGTTTAGCGATGCGTCCGCCAGCAGCGCGCAATAATGAAACAATAAAACTCTGAGCTGTTGTTGACACAGTGTGTTGTCTTCAGCGATTGAGCACCCGGGACCCCGGGGGGAAACTGTCGATTGAATCAGCGCTGGAATGATGATGCCAGGACGCTTGTGAAGGTTGAAACCGATACAAGAACTGCTCCAGAAGACGTTATAAACAGCGTTATAAAGTATTGTACTTGCTCGGTACGGAAACCTTGTGGGGTTCGTCTCTTCCGTACCGGCAATAGAGGAATGAAATTAAATTCGGGCTCGGAGATTATGAGTTTCTCATGGACAGGATAGCCACGAGGCATGGGAGAAATGTGCGATGTGGAACAATGCGGTGGACCTTATGTACACAGTACGTCTGTAAGCATTACCGCAAAGTTGAATAAAATCATCGGAAATAAATGGAACCGAGAGTGTGTGTTTGTAGTTATATTGAGAAACGACTTCCAGACGATTCGTTACGTTTTACTTTACTTTATATTTCTTCGTTCCTTCAACTGTTAGGCACGAAAATCTATGCGTTGAGCATATATTTTGCGAAGCGAAAAATTGTACTCTGTTTCAGCGTTTTAATCGTCCTTTCCCTTTGCATATTTACGGTCGTTTACATATGTTCGTTGACATAATTGGCTTGCTTTTGATCCTCCATTTTCATACGCTTCGCTGCTACATTTCCTAATAATTGTCGCAAAAAGAAAAGCTTCCCTTCGCGCGTTGACAAACCTTCGTAAATTATCCCGTTCGAACGGGTGCCTAATCGGGGCTGGTAATGAACGTTGGAGTGCCTTTCATCGATTTCTTATCGCTGGAAGCAATTTATGTCAATAATTGTATCAATCTTCCGCAACAAAGGCCGAATAATTGGAAGGGAGAGCACCAGAGAGTGACCCAGATAGATCCATAGCCGAAATAACTCAAACGGAGAACAAAAGTCAGGACGACAACAAAAAAAAAGGAACCCAAATCCTCCCTTCCGATCAGCGACCCTCGGCTCGGCGCTATACAAGGTGTCATAAATTAATCTTCTTGCTAAACGACACGAGTAATTGCTACAAACGGTCGGACGGGGTCGCTCGGCACAGCCAATATCAACATACCATACCCATCGGTGATGCACCCAAAATTGCAACCGAAAAATCTCCCAAATCTTTACCGCCCCAGTAAAGAGCACCGGAACGATGGATCGGGCGTCGTCGGTACTCAAAAAAGGATCGATCGTTCGTTGATGGATTTTCCGAAACAATACTATTATTTTGCAGCGAAAAGGGATCATCCAGAGCATCCAGAGCACCTAGGCAGAAGTCGGTTCCGCTTCCGATTCCCCGGAAATCCCGCATTTTTCCGCCTTTTTCTGCATCGTTTTTTTTGTGACGAAAATTTTTGGAAAATATTTCCTGTTTGACCTTTTACCCGTCCCCCCGCCCAAATCACTATTTGCAGAGCACATCTGCCCGCTTCTTGTCCCCGGAAATCCTCGGAGCGGGAGTTGCTTCTGTGCTTGTGCCGAGTGTCAATTTCGTCAAAATGGATAATCATCCACGGCACGACATATGTGCGACAGATCCTTTGTCCTGCCTGGAGGGATTTTAATATTTTTTCGTTCGTCGTCAGTTGGTTTCCGTTCCCTTCGCACCGATGATGGCCACGATCTTCTCGAATCGAAGAACTCGTCATTTCCATAAAGTTATGTCTCGACTTTCCGCTTTCGGTCTTGGGCTTTAGGGTAGCGTCCGTATACGAATGAGGTGTATTGAGGTGTAGAGGAGGTCCAGTAGTAGCCGTGACGTGACGGAATGTCGAGTCGTTGGTCATCTTGACCCATACCATTCGATCTCCCTGTT
>NC_064874.1:48616902-48666902 GCF_943734745.1 Anopheles darlingi
CCAAAAGATTTATCGTTACGTTTGGCTGTCCTAAACCCTCGTCGGATGCGTCTTTCTTGGAAACGTTGTTGTTGGGAGGGCGGGCGAAAAGGCGCAAAGGAAGTACGCCGTGGTTTGTTAAATTGGTCGTCGCTCTGGTGTAGATGAAACGATGGAGCTTGGTGTCGGATCGTTCTGAATCCTTTTGTTCTTTTTTTTGTTGCTTCTTTCCAGCGATCTTCCCTAGTGGCAGGGTGCGATAGGCCTGGGTAAAGGATTCTCAAAATAAATCAAAACAAAAGCATCACGCGAGGCGCAGGATAATCTACGATACTGAATCGAAACAGCAGGCAATCGCTCTTTTTACGAAGCAATCACATCAATGGGTCTTCTGAACAGAAATATCCTTCCGCAAAACATGCCAAAACATTGTGCTAGAGTAGGTAGCAATGATTTGAAACGATGTAGTTCATTTGTTTACATAACATTAATAAGAAATAATTCAATTTTATTCCCTTTGGTTTTTAACAAAAGATCAACTTCTTCATACAAAGTGGTGCGCAGCATTAAGAGAAACTTCAGCAGTCGCTTCTCCCCTTTGTTCGACGCCTAGCCATCGACTTCCTCGCCGTCGACTAATCTGCTGGTGCCGCTGATGAAACACTGATTAAATCGCATCAACATTCCTGCCCCTCGTCCGTGCCATATGTTGCTCACTTAATCCGTTCTTATTTTAATATTTACAACACCTCTACCGCGGAATGATTTGTAGAGCTCCGACCGTGCCGCGCGGGTCTTCCCCGGACCGGAGGACCAAGGAAAAAGCAAATGCGTGCCACACTTTAAACCGCTGTCCGCTGTGATCGCCCATTCCCCAGACAGTGTTGTAGCCATCATCGTGCTACACAGCAAATCAATAGCGATTCGATTAACGATTTTAAACCACCCAAAACGAGTTCCGGTCCCCGGAGCCGTACACCGGACCGGGCCATCCTCCGACTTCGCGTGCTGATGATGATGAAGATGATGATGCTGATGATGATGAGACGGAGTTGATGAGGCTCGATTTATAGGATACGTTCGTTAGCTGATGAATTACAAACGAGGCTCAACGAGTGGAGCGCAGCGAAGAGTCAGGTATGTAAATGGTACCCTACCATAAACAGAACCATCTACGGATTACACACCACCTCCAGGCACCCCGGTTCGGTGCGGTTCGCGACCTACGATAACAGCCCCTGTCGGTAGACTTACTTACTTTCTTTCTTTCTTTCTTTTGCTGCTTCACGAGACCTCCTAGAGCTCTGCGTCTAGCAATAATAGACCCGACGTCAGTGCGACGACAGACCGTTGTCGATGGTAGCGACCATATAACCCGCAGCGATCGATGACTGGATCGCAGTGAGTGACATAAAGACCCCCGCCCAGCGATGGAGGTGCGATACTACGAAGCATTTGAATTACTCCCAATAGTAAACTATTAAAATATGCATCTTACATTATGGACCTCTTCCTAGCCCCCTATTTGAGAGCCCTTTTGGGTCCAGCTGGTGCGGTGAGGTGAGAGTTTGGTGCCATAAAATCCCGTATCTTCATGCCAGGACCCCGAACTGTCAGCCCCTGCTGGACACGCTGTTGCGTTGGCAACTCGAAGGGTTGCTGGAGAAGAATTCTGCTTCTCCGCCTTCACGAGAAGCGGTTCTCGGGGTCCGGTCCGGGTCCGAGTCCGTAGCCATGGTGAGATCGGTACCATAAATATTCAATCATGGAGTGTGGAAAATTGAGCAACAGCTCGTTCGCAACGCTACGTGACGAAGACGAATGGGGGGAGGCCGACGAATGGGCCGACCAAGACGTTTTATGTTAATTTATTGATGTGATATAGGAAATATTAATTGAAATAGAATCACTCTGCGTGTGCGATTGGGGTGGGTGTGTGTGTGTGTGTGTGTGGGGTGGGAATATGGGTTGGACGAGCTGGGGGCTACGATGATGGTGATTAAAAGTTTTATGGCAAATGGATTTATGGTCAGGGCTCTTGCACTCCTCCCAAGCAGACGGCAGATACAACATGGCAGCATCCAGCATCCAGCATAGTGGATAAGGTTGGTTTTATGCTGCTGGACGTCGTCGTTGGCCGGGTGAGGGTCAGGGTTTTGCAGGAGGTACCTCTTTCCAAGGACCTGGCCTTAACGGTTGCTTCCATAAATACATACATGTATACATGTCCATCTGTGGATCCATCCTTCACCACACGCCTTGTTACACGTTAAAACCAGTGCACTGTGGGTCGGCGAGGTGGTCAGAATTGATTCGAATTTTAACAATAACAAAATCATCTTCATCTATTACTATACTAAGTTTCAATTAAGAAAAACTTCTATTAGGTCATGGTGACTCCCCTGGAACCTATTCCCTTGAGTGGAGTTTGTGAAAAATTCTCTTCAAATGCCAAAACCCCTTTTAAGCACGGTCGTTCTCACTGTCCACCTCGCGCTCGCCTACTCCGGTGGTCCGGAGCACCGGAAAAGATTATCTAAATGTAGGTCCGATCTGGCCGATCGACTATCCTTATTATGCCGTTCTTTGTGTTGATGCTTGTTAAGGAAATCAAAAATTGCCGCTCAAATAGCGAACGTAATAATATTGCTTTGAATATGATAATCCCGTAAGGCTTCTGCTGAGGATGTTTGCTGAATCGAGGTTCCAGCTCCATAAAATAGCTTTCTCTTTCCGTAACGGCCCGGCGACGGTTATGCAGTAGTCGAGAGTTGGACAACTAGTAGATTGGCTGCCAATCCGCCCTGGAATGCCACGTTAAATATTACTTTGTATTTGATCGTTCGATTGAAGCGTTTCATTTTGAATCACGCTTGCGGTTTCGTTGCTACAATCTAACTGGCCATTTTGGCCTCTCCTTTTGATACTCGTCGCTCAGGGGGAGGTTAAAAGTAGCCACACCATCCCGGTTGGATCCGGTGACAGTAAAAACAAATCAAATAAAACCTTATCAATCCGGAATCACGATATCGGCGAGCAGTGAGATCAGGCTCAGGCTCGTGCTCTGGACCAGGGAAAACCGTTTAGGAAAATTGGAAAACAAAACCCCGGCCCCCGTAGAGAGGGGGGTGTTGGCCGCACTTCATCGAGATCAATTAATTTTCGATTATAAATTCAATTTATTGAGTGATTCGCAGGACGCAGCGGCAGCACCATTGACCGGGCATCGCCACTGATGCTCAAATTCAATCAACTGCCGGCCTGTCCTGCCCCCATCCCGTGACTGGACGACTCGGAACGTTTGAACGTTTTTCAGCGCCTCGCGTTTCTCTTCCTCGCGTTCCATACATTCCCCCTTTTTCCTGTATTTTCGCAAAATCGTACACAAGGCTTTTATTTTAATGGAACATAAGCGCTGTCATTGATGCTGGCTGGCTGGCTGGCTGGCTGGTTGGTCTTCCGGAAGGTCCGCCTCACGATGATACGGTGCTCACGTACCGCCCGGTGCCAGACGCATCGAGCCGCGGCGCCCTCTCGATGGCTTAATTTGTGGATGTGATTTATTTTTATTAAAACGTTCACTATTTATCACAATTTTCGCTTCGCTTTTATGAACATTACTTTCGATGCAATCATCGATGCGGCCCACCCCATACGCGATGCGATGCGCTGCCTATAGCCTTCACCTCCGGCGTTTTGCTCGAAAAGGGATCCGCGCACTGCGCGCGCCGTACCATACCGTGGCCACAGCAAAAAAGGATACGATCCCGTACAGCATTCGGAACCGTCTCTCGCGTGGTGTGATGCGCTAGCAAGTAGCGCCTCTAATCTAATTTGCGAAGCGAGTAAGTGCCATCTCATGGCGTATATCCGGAGCACGCTCGGTGCCCAAAAGGTACAACTGTATGTGCAGAGCATTATTAAATTGATTATGTCGGCATATTCCTGGTCCGGGGTTGGGTTGGCGAAGAAATGATATTCCAAAAACACTCCGTACCGTCGTCCTCGCGTGTATTAAGGAAATGGAAATTAAGCCATCAATTGATGATTTATGTTTGATTGCCGTTGCCACTTGAATGTATCAAAATGGAAGCGTTGCGATGATAACATTACTTGGAGAGTGCGAAGAACTCTGATCGAAAATGCTGCTACCGAAGAAGTCATTCTAAAGACATCAACTTTAATCAATAGTACCAAGAATCACGACCGAAAGCATATCGATTACCCTCCCCGAAGCAAAGCCAACAGCTGCACGATTGCCGGCGAGACAATCAGTCTAATCGATCGGCTGATAGAATCAGAGAAGGGGAGGACCCCCTTTTATCATTCTTCCGGCCGTCCGGTGGCGGATTCCCTTAAACCGCTTCATTGAGGAACGTGTTAATGAGCCGTAAAAATTATGCTCCTCCGTCGCATCGGTGGCTACGTGGCCAGAAATAATATTCATAACTCAATGCCGTTGACGAACGAACGAACGAACGAACGAACGATTGGAGCGGAAAACGATTTGCGCCATCCTGTCACTCCCCCCCTGGGCAAGACAAAAGCCGACGCCCTAGTCCCAGTCAATGTCAAACAAATCGCATTAAATCAAGTCGCATAAAATGCTGGAATGCGGCTATGAATACCGGAGGGAACATCGACTTGTGCCCCGCGCGTTCCATCGTGGTTTTGTGAACCGGAAGTGTCTCGGGAAAAACGGGAAAACTTTCGACAACTATCTCATAAAACAGATCGATTGTCTTGTAAGTGAACGAATGAATTCGGCTTCCTTCGCATCACTTTGCATGTGATGGCACGCGGTTTACGATTACGATTTTGTGACTCCATCAGGGCCATCATCATGCTGCTGCTCCTGCTGCTGATGGCCTCACCCGTTGTTGCAGGGGTTGTTGCAGTTTTGCAACCAAATTTACATTCCTTTGTCCACTTTAGACACTGTCGCAACCGATGCGAAAGGTCGAATGTGGAATGAAACATACAATTCGCCAACGACAAAACGCGTCGAATTAGTTTGTTTAATATCTAATATTTAAATATTAAATTAGTATTAGTAAATCAATTCTGCATAAACCGCGGCAACGATTTCGCTTTTTAAGCAGAATTGATTAACCAGCAGGCCAAAAACAAAACGGCCGCTTCCGATGGCCATTCCTTGTGGTTAGTGTCACCACGAGTCGTTTAAAACATCTTTCCGATCATTATTAGTTTGGGTTTCATCGTCATCATCTTACAACACAAAAACCCCCCAACACACACAGAGATCCCCGGGTCTTCGAAGCTCCTCGCCAGAGATAGCTTTCCTTAAGTGATTCGTGCCTTTTTTTGTTTTGCTTCCTACACACCACTCCACGGATTCGAGTGGTTCGATTCTCCTCCTTCTTTTCAGAAAATTTACCAGCGACACCTACGACCGTTGTTGATGCTTCTGATGCTTCTGCTGCTGCTGCGGATGCTGGTTATAGGCGATCATCGACATGACGCCCGCTGATTCCGCTGACGGCCGCCATTGGATCGTTGTTGGCAGCACGAGACACGAGAGAGAGGATCATACTGTGGCCGGGCAAAGGGTAAAACAAACATCGAACGATCTTAGCCCGTGCCTTATGCCATCCAGTGAGTCCATTACATTCACATGCTCGCCGCAGTTCCTTTTTCGACCGGTTTTGATGACGACGAATTGTTGGATGAAAGAGACGACCACAGCACGGCCACCGAACTGTTGTAAAGCTGCATATGGAGCTCTGCCGACCAGCCTGCGAGAAGCTGCGAGGCGATCGATCACGGGCCGGCCCGGCACATGGAAGATAATTTATGTTTTCAATAAAACATAAACGAAAAGAAAATTATGGTTTCCCCGTTCTGCAGCAGTAGTTACTACTGGACCGGTTACTGGAACCTTCATCCCCTCCAGCGCAAGTAGCCCCCTGCCCCGGAGGTATGGCGACACATTTTCCTTCGTTCATTTGGTTTTTTCTTTTCATTTTTACTAGATGCATTGGGACCACAGTTACATGGTAACCGTGGTAACCAGCAACTTTCTGCACCAATCGATTCTACCTTTTACAAACTTGCTGTTCAATTTTCTCGCTTTTCTCACCCGTCCCGGTCGGTCGGCGTTCGTGTGTTTCCTATCACCACCTTCGCTGTCGCTCGGTCGGTCGGTCGTCTGTCAGTAATCATTTTCTGGAGCATAATTTATTGCCCATCGTTAGTCACTCAAGCGGTATGTATTTTTCATTAAAATGTGTGTGTTTTTCGAGTGGGAATAAAAATGGGCACAACAACGACCGTCTTTTACCAGCACCAGCATGAGCATCACTTGGCATGCATGCATACGACGACCAGCACAGGTTTGACGATCATCATGAACACCACGCCGAGGTTAAAGGCCATCAACTAGCGAGCGCGAATGCACGACCTTGTCTACGATTGCTTTTTCCGAATACCGGAACGTGTTTAAGATGAGTAATACGAAATAAAAAAAAACATGAAGCCGTTGAAGAGCGTGAAAAACAACATGAATCCTAACACACGTTTACACACACACACACACACGCCCCTACAAATGAGTCTTGAATGATGCTTGGAACATGGCGACGGTGGAGCGACGTATTTTCTCCCTTTATATCTCCCTTAGCATGTTTGCTTTTCCACCGTGGGGTCTCCTCTCAACACAACTGGAGTTGGGATGCGCTGGGAATGCTGCGCGCGTCGACGGCCATGCCGCCGCATGTCGGCGGTTGATGGATGATGGTGGGAGTTCCTGGTGTGGAAAGCGTGTAGTTTATGCGCTTAATGAGGCTGTAAAAGCGTCAATGGCAGTTACTTCACGCGCGAAACGATACAGCAGTAGCCGGAGCCGCACAGCATCCCGTGGCTGGTTGAGGCGTGACCGAAGAACGGGCTCACGCTTAAGCTCCGATCGTTCCCCGTCGCTCTTGAGGCGAACATTACGAGCGAACAGCGGTTCTGGTTAAATTTTATTTGATCGCGAGACGTTTTCCAGCGCCTCGCCTAACATGCAAATCATGTATCGCGGAACGGGTGTGTTGCAGCGGGTTCCGTTCCGGGTTGCAGCTCTGGTGCTAAACATATGCCAAAGAATGCTGGGAATGACGCGAGGGTTGTTAAACTTTTAGCACCACGCGAGCTTTTCAACAGCACCACACCACAAATCGATTATGATCGTGGGCTATGCGATGTTCTTTGGATTTCTGTTTTCCCAACAACCGCTGCTGGTGGAGTGGAAAGATGGAGCCTGTCAGTACAAACCATTAACAAACATATTATTACGTTTATTAAATGGTTTTTTTTGTGACATCGTAGCTTTAATTTGATTTAGTTTGAGATAATATTTGCCCGAATGAAGGAGTTAGAGAACCGATTCAAGAACATTATATACGAATTCATTAAAAAAAATGCTTTGATTCCTTCCAATCCCTTACATATTGACACACAATGCGATTACACTGTTTTTTGAAGCATGATCACCTGCAAGATACAATTAATTGGTTTAATTCAGATACACCGTAAACTTACAGTAGATTAGAGATACAGTAGCATAATTTGTAAAATAGACAACACCGCGAAAAAACAACATGACAATAGGATTCCTGAATAAAACTCTCCTAAGGGGCATTGTAATAAGTACGACTTTTTAACAACGATGAATAAGCTCAATAATGAGGAGAAACATTGGTTTAAATCGTTACGAAAAAATATTGTATCCTCTAATATATAACTAATAAAACCAATAAACAGAACTATTATTGAATTGATAACAACTCGATTAATTCGATTTTCGGAAACGCTTTACAGGTTCCTTTAAGCCCATCACGCTCAAAGACTTACCAACAATAGTTTCATAATTGTACCACATCTATTATGCACAGTTAAAATGTCCACTTTACAAGGCCACCGTCTCTATAATGATTCGAAATACCATCAGCTTAACGTCCGATTGATCGCTCCGTAAATGTGAAACCGATTATGTTTCGGTGACATTTAATTAATTGAAAACTAGAACCCCGGAGCGCTGTAGCCCTTCCCAGCAAGTGCCACATCCAACGTCCAACGTTCACTCGATCGCAAGGATCGGGTAGGCGATGCGGCGCAAACAAAAGCAATATTGCTGGATAGTCCAGTGGCCAGTATCATGGTGGCAGGAGTCAATCAAAAGGCTCACAAAAGTACGGGATTATTATGATCCTTTTGGCTTCGCACTCGTACCGCCGGTCCGACCGGTGTTGTCGCTAGCAAAGCAGACCAACTCTGGCCTATAGTACCAGGATCCCCGGGTCGGAACGACACCACGGATCACGATCATCCGGATTTAGGAAGTCGTGTCGTGGGTTGATGTTTGGTTCCGGTTTTTGGGTCTCGTTCTCGTCCTTCTTCACACCATCGGGTATCGATTTCCGCTCATGTTTGTTCTGTTAATTGAACAACGAACCGGACAGAAATTAGCACAACAATAACATCCAAATCATGTCCTGCCTCGTTGCCCGTTGCTTCTGCTGCTACCTGCTGCCACAATGTCTGATTCCCTTTCGTGGGTTAGGTTTTGGTGCTGGAAGAGCGGATAAAAGTCAGCAAAAGCAAAAGAAGATGACAGCGCGCAGGGACACTCGCAGGACTGGGATGGGATGGGATGGAAAATAGGATTTGGCTACATTGACTTCGTGTGTTTTGGGCAAACATCACGACCGCTCAACACCACGCAGCACCGAACTGCCTGGGCATTAGTGTGCCCCGCTGCTCCCTCTCATGCGCTACCGCTTCTCCCCGTATCATCGGCCGTCGGCCAGCTGCGGAAACGGATTTTAGGAATTCCGAAATCTTTCTCTTCATTTTCACTGATTTTCCCTCGTTCCACCATCGCTGGCCATCGCTCTTCCATTCTTTTCGCTCGCTACCAGCAAAGGAAATAACTTTCGCTGCTACATGTTTTCGGGCATTCTCGGTTGCTGTAGTGTTGGCGATCCTTTTTGTTGGGCCGGAAGGATTTACGCCCTCGGGAGGTGCTTGTCTTTGGGCGTCCGGAAACACTATCGATGTCCATAATCCGCGTGATGCGATTAACCTTCCCATGCTGTGTGTGTGTGTGTTTGCCGTTTGTTGACGAAATGACGAGAAGAAGTCAAAATCATTTAGCAGAGTAGCAGGAACAGCGAATAGGAAGGATGCAAAACGGCAAGGGAATTCCCTTTTTGTGCCAGGAAAAAAAATGCCTTCTTTCATTTCAAATGCGATCGATCAAAGTCAAAAAGTGCTTAAAGAATATGTGATTTGGTGGAATAATTTTGACGATTCTACAACTTAATTATCATTTGCTATTGAAACATAATATTCTTCCAACACATCAACAAATTTTCAGATTTTTTTCAGGATTCTTTAACCAAATTTCTAACGATTTCGTTTTCAACAACTGAGTATAACTGCATAACGATTAATACAAGACTATTAAATCAAACATTCCTTCACCAAGACAAATCGGGACTCGATATTATTCCTCCTATCCAATCCAGCAATACTTTATAAAGTGTTCTGAACGCTCATTGACCTGAAAGAACACCACCAGAGCCAGATCATAATAATTCATCACGGAGTAATGGCAACAATAATGCAGCAAACATTAATCGTATCTCTGCCCAGTGCTACTCTCGTTGGTTCCATAACCATTTCTATGTCTTCAGGGGGCCCCTTGTTTCCGATTTCTTAAGCAAACAGAGCCGACCACGCTCCGAGTCTGAGGATCGAAACCGGAACATCAATCGAATTCAATTAATAAATTACCCAACGTAAAATGGCAAACGAAATGGCAAGAAGCGTTTCGCTCCCTTTACGCTCTGCCCCTTCTAGCCTTTTTGGCAGGACCGCCGAGTTCCCATGGCCCCGGGTGGTGTCCCTGGAACGTGTGCCTTAAGATCAACGTAACGCTAGGGGATTCCGGCAGTTGAATAAACAATCAGAGAAACCCAAGTCCAGGGAAAGTAATCGACCAGATGCAGCAATCGAAGCATGCGGTTCGAAGCGCTCGATTGCGTCGAGAAGGCCCCAGGGTTGTAGCTTTTCCTTTGAGGTGGAAATTTCAAACTCCAGGTTGGTTCCAGACAGCACGCAACCTGTTGGAGTAATCAGCATCAGAATGTCACTCGCATCGGCAGCCAGAACAACGATAACAAACCCGCGACGGTAACAAAACAACAACGACTGCAAGCAACACTGTCGTTTGTGTGCGCGCTTTACCGAAGCGGCTGGTGACAAAATTTACGATTTATTTACATTCCCGAACTGGTCTGCCATGTCCGCTCCCGCTCCTGTCCAGCCGTTGGAAGAGGAGTGGGATGAGAAAAAAAGGGAAAATATTCCACTCCTTCTCGCTGCCTTGCACCGGGTACGGTAGCAGCGGATTGGTGGGTTGACCGCCTAAGACAACAAATCTCCAAATTTGGGGAAATCTGGAATAAATTTCCTTTTAAATGCGTGGCACCCCACACGCTTCGACCCCACCGAAGGACCCCGGTCACTCGGGGGGCGGCCAATGATAATTTTAACGATTCTAATGATGATAAATATCATTATTATATGGGATAATGAAGTTTGCCACCGGTTTTTCGGGTGACATCTATTGGGTAGTCATTGGCCACCGGGCTGCTGTGCCCACGATAGTCGGGAAGCTCCGATGGCGCGTCGTCATGCCGACGGCGATTGCTTTTAATACTTCTTGGTTCACGGCTGCGTGTTGGGCTGTGCGTCGAATATCACACGTCGTAAATAATCATTTAAAATGGATCCCTTGAGACCTTGTGCTTGGGCTGGCTCGTCGTTCGAGGAGGAGGAGAAGGAGGACGATGATGGCTCCAAGACACGGACCGGGTTAATGTCTGCTCGATGTTTTGGTTTTTCGTATTTCCATTGGCCCTCCAGTTGGCGATGATGGTGAGCACGTTGGCTTCCGTTTTTGGCTGACCGATGATCGCAGAGGACGATCAACTTTATAAGGGATGTCGATGAAACTGAAGGTTAATCACTTACCGATTCATACTGGCCGGCCAGTTTTCGCTGCCTCGCCAAGGGCCAAGGTTGTGGTTGCGCTTTTGCGAAGGGCTTGATGCAGATGAACTGAGTCTTGATTCAGTTTGTATCTGTGTCAGACGATGAGGATCATCCCAATGGGTAGACCAAGTAATGAAGATTTTATGTGAATCCAACAATTAGAAGTATAATAACATCTGGAAGGAGGATCGTGCCGCACACTCACCTTTGTCCACTATCGGCTCTCTTATTCCGCCACCATTACCATGCAGCTCAGAAAAAGGGCCAACTCACGATCGGAATGAAAATAAACCATTCGAAAATCATTTGTCGGCGGGCAAGTGATGCCGCAATTAAAGACATTACTTCACCTGCTGAGAGGCATGATGCAGCTCGTGGTTGCTGGTCGAGTATCCACCTTCGATGCTACTTGAAGTCTCCAAAAAATTTCAACCAAACACACAAGTATCCCGACAAAGCAACGAAGAGCACGAACTACACGAGATAACCAAAGGCTCAGCGATTGGCGGCATCGATGGCGGGGACGTCGGTGTCGACTACTGGATATATTAATGAGTTTCATGTCCGATAGGTACTCCTCACCGTCTGAAGTACTCGTGGCTCTTATGTGTGATGGAACCTCGCCGGATGCTGCGCGTTTCCATTTTTTTTGCTCCAAAGTTATTTCATCATTTCGGATGGTTCAGAGGGAGAGTTGCATTAATGACGTTCGTGAAATGCCGACCATTTCCTTAAGTAACGTGCCGAAAAGACCCAGCAGCTTCAGCTGAACCGCAGATGGTTGAGTTTGTCTGCCAGTTTTTGACCAACGGCCATCTTTGCTCGTTGAATGAACAAACCAACAGAGTAGGCTGGTATGAGCTACAGCTTTGTAGAAGAACCGACATTCCTGTGCCTGCTTTGTATGACCAGAACGTCTAATAACTGTTGACTGCTGCGATGATGGAAGAGAGTGATTCAAGACAGTCACCCAGCGAACCTTTCTAGCCTACTTCAACTTCCACTTGGCGTAGGTTTCAAACAAACGCTCTTCATCACCGTGCGGTAGCATTTCCGATCCGATAATGTGATCTTCATTAACACTCATCGTGCATGATGGTTTCGTGTCGCTTTTTTCCAAGTGAGGCATGCAGCCAGAATACCAGGAGTACAACGTTTCGTATGAAAATATCTTTTAATTTATAATAACTGATACGATGGTTTTGAATCATCTACTGACATCATGTTGAGGAATCTCTTAGTTGCTTAAAAAAAGGAAATAACTTTAAAACTTAAGATGAAAGAGCGCTCCCTACCACAACTAGAGGCACATCCCCACACTACATCGTCGGCAGCAGCGGGTGGGAAAGGTAAATATTATGCTACTAGAAATTAATTAACAATTCATTCGTTGCAACTCTTGACCCAACCCACCAGTAGGACACTGCTGCACTTGACGGCGGCCGGAGACATAGCAACGGTGTTCCTCGAGAGGTGCTCCGGAACGTGGAACGTGAGAAACCATCGCTTTTCGGCATTCGGCTGACTAATCGGCTGAGACCAGAACGCGACCGATCGTTGTTGAGCACACGGGTTTAAACCTTTTTTATTATTGTTGTTCTACCGTTCTTCTGTTGCACTTTTATTAGTTCTCTCGTTTCGCTTCGTACCATCAGAGTAATCTTTTGTTGTGCCGGATGTTGGTTTGGTTTTTACACATCTCCCAGTATGAACTACATACAGGACACATACAGGGAGGGGACGGGAAAAGGGGATGATTTCAGGGCGTTTCTTCGCATTCAGCAGGTTACACAGATCGATGAAAAACAAACCATACTATCTTAGATATCGCGCAGGGAAAGAGGAAACAATAGACCTAAAACGACGACACAGTTTACACTACACATTCCGGTGTTTCAATTCGTCAGCCAAGGTGTTGCGGTCGATGATAAGTCGATTCCCGGGATCCGTCTCGCGTGTTCCAAGTTAGATGTGACTATTGGCGAATATCGGTAAGGTGTTGACGTTGTTGGTCTCGATCGAGGAATCATCCGTCTGCATGGACTTCAGCAGTGAACGAGTTTCGCAAAGCGTTAGGTGTTGGATGTTTTTCTGGGGAGATTGGAAAACAGGAATTCCTTCATGAATCGATTTCATGCTCTAGAGGCTGCTGGTATAGAAAATATCTTGTATTTCTGTATTGTTCTATTTATTTATTGTAATTCTTTTATCTTTCTTCGTTCAACAATGGTTGAGCATCGGCCGACTTATGTATTACATTTCAAAATACTTGAATCTTTACTGGAAATATTGGGAAAATAGTAAATAATATCGATCGGTACGGCTTTTCCTAATTTTCTATATCATTTAGTTTGGTCCGTTTTCTAAACCGTCAATTTAAATTTAAAATAAGCCAAGCAAATGATTACAATGAAAAATATTTCAAGCTAATTCACCGCGTTGCTAGCGCCATCTGTATGAAATATTCATCCCTAGTTTGCTTGAACTCAATAAACATCAAATTATTTTCTTGATATGTTGTAAAATTTGAACTAGCGGTTTATTGCGAAATTCACCTTTTTTCGTGGGATAAGTTAGTAGATAACAAAGACAGAGGAATATAGATAAGGAAAACTGTTTACAACATTCCCATCCATCTCATCCTTTCAATCTAGAGATTGGTTGTATTTTGAGTCGCTTAAACCCAACATTTTCATCTTTCATCACTTCTAGAGCTCCAGCAACAAAGTGTCTTAACCCAATTATTCCAGGTGCTCTTTTGTTACACAGAAGCTTTTAAACCGTTTAAGGGGGGGCTTCGGTATTTTATTTTAATTCTTCGCATTTACTTTTTACAATTTTTAATGAGTGCTTATCCTCTCAAGAGTATTGTGTAAAACTTTGGGATCAATCGAAGCAAAACTGACAAAGATATGGATTTTTGAAAAACAGAGCTTCATACAAGGCTCAAAGCATCTCGCAACTTTGAATCGCGAGTCGGTCGGTGTCGGTGCCCATCAAAGTCGGTGCCCATCGTAGCATGAAAACTACTTGACCGATCGATTTGAAATTTTGAACACATAATCTGTACACTATTTGCCAGGTAGCCCCGTCGAGTTTTTATGAAAATTATTAATACTTTTTTTAAATAATTTTTTGAACTATGTTAAGCTCGTTTTTTGAGGCAACATTGAAAAAAGCATCACTTTTTCAACTTCAAAAATCTGTCAAAAATCGAAAAATGGGAAAATTAACAAAAACTTGACGGGGCTACCTGGATAAACTTATAATCTAACAAAAGAATATTCATTTGTATATTTCTGATGACCCAGCACGTGGCTACGATGGGCACCGCAAAAAGTACATTTTTGCAAACTAGCCTTTCTAGATTGGATGCCATAACCGTAGTTTTGAACAAATCTCCTCCAAAATAGAATCAAATATTCTTGAAAAGTTGTAGTTTAATATGAGATTATTTTGAAAAATTAAAGTTGACCGGTTTCTTCAATAAAAATCGTCAAAAATAACCTTGTTTTTGACTCGAAATAACCAAAGCCCCCCCTTAAGCTAGCTACCTAAGCTTTAAACCGGCAATTAAACCGTTTCGTTGCAGGATTATTATCAACAGGAACATCGGCCTTATTGAATGTTCTCAATTTCTACTTTTAGAACACCATGAACTTGAATGCTTCTTAGGGATATCAAGCCTTTAGTTTTTAGAAAAATGACTCTCAAATTCATGATTTGGATAAAAAAATATGCAGATAATTTCAAAATTCCAATATTGATTGGACAGAAGTTGTCAATTAGCTGTACGCAGTTCAGTCACTTAGGCACGTGGTAGCTAACGCTATCAAAACACTCAAACCATTAGGAGAACATAATCATCCTGTTCTTGTCCATTTACTCACCGTTACAGCATGCCAGATGGCAGCACACTCGCCATTCCCACCTGGAACATCGGAAGCCGCCCTTTTCCCGGCATTCCAATCACGTGAGAACGTCACCTGCGACGCGCTAGGAACCGGAAGTAGAACGGCAGAGACTACAGCCAGCAGCAACAACTTCACCACTAGATGCTGCCGTGTTGATCTTTCGAAAGAAATAAGAAAATGATGACCGCCGATGAACACTGCCCTTAACCACGAAAGAACCTATAACATTCCTCACCTTTGGGCAATCATGATTAAAACTTGTCGGCACGGTTAACACTGCACTAGAAATAACGTTAGCACAAGGAAATCACCAGATTCTACTATTGTTGCTGCCACTGGTTCAAGCACTAGAGCTGCACAAGATCGAATATGGCTGCTCCAGTGTCCGGCGTACTCTTTTATAGTCGCCTGAGCGATTCGGCCGGTGATGGATTCGATTTTGTTATGATTTTTCTCTCCGTCCCCTGTCTTTTCTTTCTTTTCAAACAATTCTTTCCAATCCTTATCCCCTCACCGAGTTGAACGAATGCAAGGATATGTTGAGGGGGTGGTCAAGACCAGCGCCGCGAATGCAAATATCGATCATCGTATTTTACGTCACTCGGGGAAACCATACATCTCAGTTTCATCTTGTGGCTATCATCATAGCACCCCTGAGGCACCGCGGAAATTGCTGGGAAACGATGGCAGCTGTGGAAATGTGTTTTGATTTATTGTAACACTCACACTGAATGGCCGGTGTAATCCGGTTGTTTTGTCCTTGCGGCCTAGGCCGGCTCGGTGAAAGCAGACGAACGTCCAGCAGAAGCATACTTCAAAGCATTTAGGATTGTTTACCGGATTCCCGGCTACCTTCAAACCCACGAGGTGACAGATTTTAATGCATAAAATTAGCGTAGAAATTTGCGGAGGAACGCTAAAGCTCTCACCTGTCATGGCAGTTCATTCAAAATGCGTAAAAGTTTGATAGGCTTGCAAATAATACGCCGTAAAAATAGACATATCCGAATCAGGCAGGTATTGAGAAGGATTACGAAGGAATAAGAAAATTCGACAAAAGAGGCATTAAGCTTAAATAATTATCTAATTATGGCTCCGTTAGTGTCGTATCTACTAATCCGTGGATAGCAATGAGTAAATGAAGGATGGAAATAGATTTCCAGAAATATACTCCATCGAGTAAATGCACGAGGAAGGCCAAAAGAAAACACACACATACGCACAACATCCTCTTGCTGAAGCGCTATCAGCTGCAATCGATGGAGCCTTTTGCAATAGTCCAATGCAACAAAAACAAACGACGTTACATCTTGCTTTTTATGTTCTATGCAACCAATACAAAGACATTTTAAATTTGAAAAAAGGAAAATTAATAAATAATTTTACATCGAAAATTTCGATAAATATTGCTGAAATATTATAGTTTTAATGAAAAACATCGACAAAATTGGTATGGTTAAAATTATCCTTAATCATCAACATTTTACCTTTTGTAGTGTTTTCAATATATGTACGAAGTATTATTGTGTTCCACAAATAATCACAAATATGCATAAAAATGAATGAGTGAAAATATCGGTTGTTTATAAAAAAGAACTCTTTTTTAATGCTTAGTAGCTGAAAATGGACATTGACAAAAATTCCTGAGTATCCTCTAAACATGACGAGAACTATGAGAGAAAATGCTCTTGCTCTTGCTAATAAACGTATCATTCTTTCTTATACATATACACGATTAAAAACCTAAATTCGGGATCAATTTAAATAGTAAATCATTCAACAATTATTTAAATTGCTCGTATGCAACGTAGCTACAAGTACAGCAAATAATCAGTGGTAGTGGACGCAGTAAATAACGCAAAGATAATGTACTGAAAAGCTGTTCTTTGGAGCTAGTGAACGAACAAAGCGCTGTTTTGGCACCTTTTGCGCAATTGTTTCACCGAAAATTAGAAAACCTTCATTAATCTATAAGAGTGCTGACAAAATGCGCTCTACCTCACGTAAACTTGTTTCAGAATTCAGCCATCTTTTGATCTGATTCTAGTGTCATCACTGTAGCAAAACAAAGTCCACCGTATCATAAAGCTAACATTCGCAATTCGGTTTATGTTTTTGCCTAAAAGAGAATATTTTGTTCATTTTTAGATTGTAAGAACTTACCCGTAGCTTTTGATAAAAGTAAATGAATTTCTGCTGTTACTAGATTTTGTGCTATTGCCATTTGAATTTGACACAACTATGCTACAACAAAAATAGCTTTAGACGTATAACAATTTACGGTAGTAAACGACACGAGTGCAGCACACATGCAACGATCTGCTATTAGCATGCGAATTATAGATGAAAAAGCGAAACGCATAAGTAATAGTAACAGTAATTTTCCTTTCGATCGAGCCTATCGTTTCCTTCATCGCTTACTAGTGTATATATTGCTCCAGAATGCGTTGTTTAGCCGGCTTCCAGACCCAGCAGCAGCAGAGAGGGAAATGGGCGAGAGGTTAAATGCTCATAGAACCGGTTAGGATTGTCTCCGGAGGATGTAACTTCCGCCGTACCACCGTTTATCCGGTAATTACATGAACATGCGCATGACCGCGACGATCGACCGGTCGATATCAGCCGGTCTGTCTACCGTGGCTACCACCACCACCACCCTCGAGGCTCTTTTCACTTTCCTCTACAGCTCCGTCATCGATGGCGCCTCACCATCGAGCCCCAAGCACTCCAGTCGAGTGGCCAAGGTAAGTGATATAATTATGAGGCAAATTGTTCTGCGCGACAGCCGCCGTTGCCGCCGCCAATCGTCTTCGTCGTCGTCGTCGCCGCCGCGCAAATTCTATACGTAATCTCACGATCCGGCAGTCCGGGAATGGAATGTGCAGCAAGCAAATCGAAAGAATTCCCACACAATGTACGCTGTGCACCGCCAGGCCCGTATGTCATCGTACGGCTAGGAAGTGGTGGTACACACCACCTTTGGTACCTCCACCAGCCGCTTCTCGAGGATGCTTCGAAGCTCGCGAACTCGGTAGAACCACGGGCGGGAACCAATTTCTCAGACTCTCAGATCAACAGAGACTGCGAACTCGCGCGTGTGCGCATCGGGAGTACTTTTAATTAACGATTCGCTATGCACCGCGATCGCGATCGGTGGTATGATCCTGGCGATCAACATAAACAGAGGCAACACCACCCCATGCTGCCCCTCCGGGAGGAGGAAACTCAAGTTTATAAATATTAATGAGCGATCCCGGGCCGTCCCGGGGCACTGGTGCTGCTGGCATAAGAAATCACAGGATCTACGTTTCAGAAGAACCTTCTACTAGGCCGCTTCTGGAAAGAAGAGGTGGTTTGCGCCCGAGACCTCGAACTTCACGGCAAATATTCTTGAGCCACCTTCCTCCATCCTACCAACCGATCTGGCGTCGTGTCATTCGCTGGATAAATTATGCTTCCAGCAGCAGCATCGCGCATTATTATTCTTTTTGTCTCCAACAGCAGCAGCAGCAGCAGCAGCAGCAGCAGCAGCAGCAGCATGAATGGTGGAGTATTTTCCCGCCAGGGAAAGCTGGCATGAATCTCGTCCTTCCGTTCGTTGCCTTGCGTCGCATCCCCCCCCCCCCCCGATGCCGATCGCCGCTAATGTGCTCGTAATTGGTGTCAGGTTATTGTACTGCTTTTCGTTGTCCTTTAAATCGTTGCCGCGATGCCGGTTGATGATGCTGCACCGAGAGGGGGTAATGATTGGTAAATAGTTGGCACCAGAGTGGCCCGATCCTCGAGTGGGTCTCTACAGAACGAACGGTGACAACACAGAATGCACCAAAGAATAAGATGACGGGGAAAGGGAGTAACGCATTGGCTGACGCATTCCCATGTTGCTGATTGTAGTGGTTGATGGTGGGGTTGCAACATTGTTGCAGTGCGGTTTGCTGGCATTCGACGTGGAGCCGGCATCATCATCCTTTCTTTCGTGCCCCGGGGGCTCGCGAGTTATTTTTGGTCCATTTTCCTTTCAGGTTTTGGTTGAAAACGAAATCGTGTCAGCTGATCGAATGTCCCTAAGGCAGGTCCAGGATATTCGTTCCCATTACAGGTTTAAATTAACATTCCGCTTGTGGATTGCGAATTATGATGGCTCGAAATTAGTTAACGAAGCGATGTTACATGATTTTGAGGATCAACATAAGAATTATTTAGTATTTTAAATATTACAAACAAAATATTATAAGATTTTTATACCTTTTACTAATTGAGATAATATTTTATAAATCTTCACAATTGTGTTAAGATCATTTTTAAACATGTTCGCTATTTAAAGATTAATGTTGCGTTTGATTTTCCATAATTATCGATTATGATAGAGTATCATGATTAGTACATCACACCGCTCGGGATGTATGCGAGCTCGGTTGTTTACGTGTGGTGGTTCGACTTTGTGAGTATGCGGAGGAGCGCGTGTCGCGACGCAAATTTACACACAACCACAGCCCTCAAAATGGGATTTTTAATTTCATGTTTGCCGGTAAGATTCACTGTATTTCCATAAAAATAATCATCAGTTGCACTCAATTATCTATCAATTATGCGACAGTAATCAGCTCGTTTTCAAAATTGACTATACCACACATAAACTTTAAAAACCGTTAAACAAGCGACAAAGCCGGATAAGGATCTGCAAAACACGTGCTCGTGATAAAAAAACGTAATTTTTTATCAATCCATCTGAAATCATGCTCAACACAGGACTTTAATTCTATTCAAACTCAACCCAATCGTCTGGAGTTACTTCGATCAATTTTATATATCTTTTAACAACATTGATCATTTTGATTTGCTCAAACCAAAGAAAATGGCATTGGCGTCACTAATACCGTGTAAATGCGTATAACTATTCTATTATTGTTACTGTCATTAATGATATGAGTATTAGTATGATTTTTTAAAGGGCAGTGATCCACACTATAGTCTTTGAGTTTGAGTAGCAGTGTGTTTCTTTCAGACGTGAAACTGTCGGTTCCAGTCTGAAACAGATGATATTGTTGGATGGAAAATTGGATTGATTATTCGCCAATTTAACTTTAATCATTTATCATTTATTTTATCATTTATCATAAATTTTAGAAGACCGATTACCATTTGTGGGAAGATTATCTTAACAAACTTTATGAAGTTCTTCTTAAGTATGCATGAAACGTTCTTCATGATAGCTTCTTCAGCAACTAAAGAATGATGAAAGGAAAGAGTCATTGTTTCCTATATTCCTCTTGCTGTTCTGATACGTTATTTTAAGCCATTTCAAAATATTGGTAAGCAGGAATTAAGTACAACGCGTGTATTGAAACACATTATCGAAACATGTAGTTTGTTGCTTGTGATGGCTAAAATCATGTTATTCGATTGATTCAATGTATTAAATGCGTACTTATTCTCAGAAAGAATAATTAAATATCGGAAAATTTCCGATGTTTCTTTCGTAAACTGCAGTATTTTTGTATAATTGGAATAAACTAAAGTTATTTTTTCAATTTTGACCTAAATCATGAAAACGTGATTCATAATAAATTTATCACAATGAGGCGAAATGAAGAGCATCGATCTAACAGTGTTACAATTTGAACAAAATATAGCATTAAACTTCTGCAAATGAATCTTCAGATGAAAAACAATTTCCTTGTATGATCCGTAGCTGCGAGAACTTGTTTTTGTAAATATGAAACCAACAACTTCTAGCTTCATAAAAGAACAAGTAAAGTAAAACCGAATCCGAAACGTTCCGGACCGGAAATACGCGACGCCACTCAGCGAAACACCGGTGTAGGATTCTGCATCTGATCTTCAGCTCCCCGCGATGATGATCGGGATAATCCGGCGTCGTCGCGCCCGATCGTGCCGATGCCGCGGCTCGTGGATGCTGCGGGAAGATCGCTTGCGATACTCCAAGCACCGATCGACCGTCAACATAACCAGCGGCCGGCGCTGCCGCTGCTGCCGACACAGCAACCGCCAAGAGCCGGGGGTTTGATGATGCGAGTTTGGGCGAGTACCGGCCAGTAGGCGCTCAACGTTGGCACCGTACGCAAGCAGCTTTTCCGTGGAGCCCCGGAGCAAGCGCGCGGCTCGATCGATCGCCTTCACCTCACGACAACAACTCGCTCACTGTTGCCGCCGCCACTCCGTACGCGATCGCGCGCGCCGACGACGACGACGACGACGACATCTAGTGATCGCGCCGCCGCCACCGGTGGTGGCTCTCGTCCGGCAACTTCGTTCCGTGTGTAGTGCAGTGCAGTTGGGGTGTGTGTGATCGTGTATGTGATCGTGTGACGTGACCGTGCCTCCCATTGGGAACCGTGTCGTGCCCTTCCGAAGTGTCTTATCGTGCATGCGTGCGTGCGTGCGTGCATTCAGCAAATCCACGGCACTTCCCACGGTTTTCAGCAGCACAACGACGACGAAGGTGCATGCGTTCGTGCGTGCGTGAATCGCGATCCCCAGATTCGGGCACGGCCGATTACGGAAGCAGCCGGGAACGCCGCGTGCGTGCTAGGCAATGCGTGTCACGGCCCGGTGACCGTGGACTGCCGCCACACACAGACGCCGCGGCTCCAACCGTTCCAAACCGCCGCTAGACACCTCGACCGCCGTGCCCCATGCGTGTGCAATATTCTATAGTTGATTACTCTGTTCTCTCTGTTGCCACTCATCATTGTGTGTGTGAGCGTGTATGTGTGTTTACGTGTGTGTGTGCGTGTATTTGTACGTGTGTCCTGAAGCCGCATCCAAGCAGCAGTAGTAGTGCGAGATCAGTGTCACGGTGATAAGGCTGAGCAGAGCAGCACCATACAGCTCGATCGATCGATCGATCCCTTTTAACCCTTTACACCACACCACCCACGCCACCCTCCCCTCCCCCAGCAAAGGCCGGCCCACTTTGTTTGTGCTCGATCTCGCTCTGGTGACCAAATCGTGTCAAACAGTTCCTGTTGCAACAACTCCTCGCGTTAACTCCGCGGCTCCCAGAACCGTAGGCCAGAGCGCTGCACAGACCGTGCCCTTGAATTTCCCTTCCTCCCGGGCGAGCTATTTTCAGTACGGAGCTCCGTACGGTTTCGGGCTCGCCGCGCGAATACGCGCATCCAGTGGGGAGAGTGTGAGAAGTGGTGGAAACGTGGGAAATCGATTGCCGAAGTGCCAGCGTGTGCCGGCATACCAACGCAACGTGTGAGCAACGACGGAGGCCCGGTCCAGGCCAATTGAAGGTGCGTGAAATCGTCAGCTGGTGGCCACGCTGTGTGTGTGTGTGTGTGTGTTGTGTGTGACTTACCATTGATCTGTCACAGGCACGTCATAGTTGTTGCATCACAAATCGGCAGACACGGTGGCCCCTCGATAACGACGCGTGCGAGAGTGGCTTAACCTTAGGTCAGCTTAAGACGTTAGTAGCCGAACGACGACGAACGGATTGGACGACAAGTTGCATTCTTGGTAAGTGCCCGCAACCGCTACCGTCTTTAACTTCTCTCTCTCTCTCCCTCTCGGGGAGTGTGCAGCAGTCTGGTGATTTGGACGTGCAGCTGTCTGGCCACAGGCCCGAAAGGTTCCCAGCATGCAGACCCGACCTGTATAGTACACACATGGTATATATGTAGTACACATAAAATGGGTGTTGGCAAGATCTGCCAGCCATAAGTTGCCAAAGGTCTTTACCGTAGTCCTTCCAGACGCCAACCTAGGCAGATAGGTGTAGCACTCGAATGCTTTTGCAACATTTTGCTTAAAGCTTGGCTTATGTAAAGGAACGTTTCCGATGTCGCCTTCCTGAGGAATATTTTCCAAAGCACTCTATGTTTTCGGTGATTTTATTTATAGAGAACAATGTTACAGAGGATTATTTAAAACAAATTCTCTGCTTGGCGTATGTGAGCGATGAACTGAACCATTAATTTAATTCGATCGAGGGGATCAATAATGCTTCAAACATTTTAAATAAATTGATTTTTGCTGTTAATCGTGCTAACCATTCTATTAGAAAATAATCAGTACATATCTGAACAATTCAGGCCTGCAAGGTAATGAAGTATGGACGTCGTGGTCTGGTAGCTGAAATCATTCATAAGAAATCTAAAGTATTTCAGTATTAGGATACGTTATTAGAAAACAAATAAAAGAATTAAATGAAAATAGAAATTTAAAAAAATAAATAAAAAGTTTACATTTTCAAAAGCACAAAAAATATGCTTCAAAGGTGTTCAATGTCCTATTATATATTTTCGATATGCAGATAAAACTCATTGGAATGTAGTGCTGACTGTGAAATACATTCGGCAATCAGAATAATATGCATATTTCATCCAAATATTCTCTAGAGCTGCAATTTTAGGAGATCTTTCTCTTATTGGTGTCTCATTGTTTGAATTTACGAACAATAGTTCTGTAGAATGAAACAATTAAAGCCGAAGTCAATATAGATAAGGCCGAAGATAAATTCGAAGCAGAAGGGATTGTGTCTGTGAAATGATGGCTATTACTAGGTAACATTAGTGGAAAAAAGGCTAAAAAATAATAATTTAAATCCAAGTGTAAATCGAGTGAATTCGCATACAAATTAATCAATATGTTTGAGATAGGTACACTCCTTCGTTTACATTCTGATACATTCTTTGAGATTTCATACTTTCTCACTTCAAGTTCACTTTCTTTTCAAAATGGTTCGTACGCTTTTATCTTTTCCCAAAGAAACTTTCTTCTTGCTATTGTGACACTGTGGTCTTAAGTATAATAATAAACAAATCCATACAAATCGGTGTCAAATATCTCCAAACATTCGATTGATTAGGCGTCATACGATCTAATATTAGATCAAACGTCAACATATGAATCATCACAGCAAAAGTTGCTTGGATGGTAAAACGAGGAAAGCAACAACTATCGGTAAAACCAGCACCGCTCGCGAGCTGCATCCCTTACAAACTGTAAAAATGAAGCAAATTCGCAACGTAAGGCATCATTCCAAAGGCATTTCATTCAATTCAAGATGCCAATCCTGCAAACCACAGCAGCTTCTCCGACGCTAAATACATTGTTGTTTACCGTTCCGGGCAAACTAACTGACTAACCGGCCACTCCTAGCGCCAGTGGCCACTCGTGTCGTTACCAATCAATTGAACATTATTTGACGAAATTTGCCAGCCTCCATGGGGTGTGGTAGGCGCGGACACCTCATCCCTTGCCTCCTACACCAGCTTCCGGAGGTTAAACCCGGGGTGAGAAATTGGAACGAAAACAGCCAACAGTCAGCACAGTGTTTGTCCACTTTCTTCGCACGCGCATGCGCCATTTGCTAACGAAACCCCTTCCCGGTGGGTCGGTACCCCGTATGTGGCCTGTTGAATTTGGAGGATTTTATGAAGTTATTTTTTTATTTTTTTGGTTGCTGGCATTATTTTGTCCCCGAAAGAATGGAATGATCATGATCACGCCCGCCACACTCTCTCGCCAGTGATGACGCCAGTCCACCAGTCATCCAGCGGTCGCATCGGATCGATGGGTTTTCGGGAATTTTTGGACAAAAGTACACACCAGCCAGCAGCCGATCCACTCGAGTGGTAAATTGTAAATATCCACATGTAACATTGAGGCGGGTGGCTTTCGGGAGGAGCCACGGAACGCCATTTCGCATGCGGACATGATGGTGTCGGTGTGGACTGTTTGCTTTTCGCTCATTTGCGGTACGCGTCCGTCTCCGTCGTCATCCACGGGGCGAAGAAGTGGATTGTTTGCTTTTGTTGCCAGTTCCACGCAAACACAAACCTGTGTGTGTGTGGCTGTCACTACTGGCACCGATAAGAAAGGGCGAAATTCCGTTTCGTTCCGTTTTGCATCCGAGCGTTCCGTTTTTTTTGGTCTTTTCGCGACATTCGCAGAATGACTTCATCCCCATCGAGGATCGAGGATGAATTCGCGAATTCGTGGCCCTCTCATCTTCCCCTCCCCCCATGGTTCTGGAACACCAACGCACACACACACTCGGCAGAAATACAGGTCAATGGCAGCGGAATGAGTTCGTTAATCAGGTCCGTCGCGATTACGGCTATGTAGCTATGAAGCATAACTTGCAAGATTGGGTTACGGAGGCTGGACAGGCCCACAGATGCGCGACAATTGAAGAAATCAAGGGAGAGAGGGATGCTAAACGGAGAGCAAAAGAGCCCCATTCCTGAAATTTCCAAAATAGTGCCAGAAATCGAATGAATCACTCGAGCGACGGTCGCGATTATTCCTTTTTCAGTGACACCACGGTTTTAGCCATTCGCCATTCTTCGCAACGCAATCGCAAAGCCGATGGTCCGGTTAGCATGCGCCTGGAGGATGCAGATAAGCCACCGTAACCCCACCACCGACACCGGCGGCCAAAAAAAAAGCGAGCCCCACGTTGAGGTTAATGAACCCGAGCAGAGTACACCGTCAACCGCACCGCGTCATCGTCGTTGGCGACGAAACGACATTCATTTAGTGTTGGTCCCATCCACCCAATTCTACTCATTGGCGTTCTGCTCCCGCTCGTTGGCCGAATACGAACCGCGACGACAGCGACACCCCGGGCCGGGATCAGTGAGGAAGGTGAAGTTCATGATCATGGCACCATAAATAACGTCCTTACCTCAACTCGTACGTCGTACGTTATGTGTGCTTTCGACGAGGCAAATAACGTGGTACCAACAAGAATGGCAACAATGAGAAATGCCAAATCAGTGCAAGCTCAAAAGGGTGGACACCGCCATTAGGTTTCATCAAAACCGTCGATTATGAATCGATTGAAGAGCCGTGTGTGTGTGTTTGTTTATCGAAATGACGCACGCACGTGATAATACACGGGTTGACACAATTGGCCCAGCCCTGGCAATGCTGTACCCAATATGATCTAAATTTGGTCCGTGAGCTACTAGCTAGGTGACAGTTTTCAATTCGGAATCCCGTGCGTGGTGGATGCTTGAAGACCACCTGCTGGATCTCAAGTAACCAGATCCAAGGACAAGGTTCCTCGCTTGTCATGCTCAACACCTGCAGGCTGGTTTGGCTTATCTTGTTGTAGCTTATCGGAGGCGCTCATGTGCCTTGTGTATAATGTGCGTTCTAGATGCCCAAGGCAAGATGAATGAAGATATTTTCGGCGAATGCGTTGCCAGGCACGCGATCTTGCATAATGCCAACGATCACAGTGAGCTGGGGAAATATTAAAGCGAAGGATATGTGCTATTCTATAGGATGTACTCTTCTTTCTGCTGTTTCTTAAGATTAACCAGCTGTAGCATGCTTGAAGGAATTTTTTTTCTATGCATAGAATTACGCGTAAATTGCTTTGCTTAAGGTGCGCAACTCCGAATGCCACTTTCACAGATTGGACACATTCATTGGCCTGCCACAAACTGCCAGTTAAAAACTTGCGAAATAATTGACAGACGTTTCAAGCGATTTTCCAGCCTGACTGGATAAGCACCGAATAGATTTGAAAGAATGTTTCTTTTATTTCGTTTCTTAGCATTACTTTTAAACGGTTCTTAAGGCAAAGGTGCTATGATGGTGAGTTACCTTTATGTTTCCGAGTTACATCTTGGCTCGGTATCTTAATCGATTCTTAAAAAGTACATAAAACAACACAGAATTAAAAAGTACATAAAAGAACATAAGAAAACACAGAATGCAACAATTAAAGTTGTACTGGGTGTACAATTCCCAACTCAATGCCTGCCAATATGGTGCGTACCAACTGTAATGCAATCCTAATCGTTTTACACAAGTTTATCAGTCCCGAATCAGTATAAATCCCGAAGGCGGACCAAATTGATAACAAACATTGACATAAAGTAAATTAATAACGTGCTATGATATGCAGCAAATAAAATAAAGGATAAATGGTTTCTTTTTTTTTTTTTTGGTAAACCAACGACTTGTGTTCTACTTTGTCACTTTAATGATGCAATATTTACTATTGCAGTAGAAACACGCTCGCCGCGCGAGAGCGCGCACTGGGCGCATTATTTGCCCAACGCAAATCAACGCGATTTGATCCGCGCTTTCAGGTGGCCAGGCCCACCGAACCCACCCCGGATCGGTCCACGATCGATTATCGGTCCACGTTGCGTTGCGGCAATCGGAATCGCTGCGTTTACCTTGATGCAACAAGTGAGTTTTCGGTGGTGCGTTTCGGGGGCTGGCTGTAACCACTATCTCGCTGTTAAGGCCACAATGTTTAGTCTCCCTCTCTTCCGTTTGTCTTTATGTTTGCATTGTGCATCCAGAGACACTCCAGCGACGCATCAGACGAACGAGCGTCACTTCCTATTGACCTTCGTGACTTGCAGCTCTCCATCTCGAAGTCTCACACTGGACAACGGTGCAACCGTTGCATGCCCGTGCCTTTGTGTGCGTGTGTGTGTCGCTGGCAATCGAACTAGCTGAGCTACGCGCTGAGATGCACTTCCCCTTTCGAAAGCACACCCAGTCGACTGACGGGGCGGCGAGTCAGTCAGTCAGTCTGACCACCAGTCTCCGGATGGTGGGCCGGATTCCTATTGCATAACATGGGCGCGCACGAGCGAACGCACGATCGCAAGAAGGAATCGCACGATCGATGGCCGATCGCACGCAATCGCACACACAGCGAACGATTCGCGACCGGTTCACCGTGAGGATTGCGCATCCGCATCCGGATATCGACACCACCATCACCACTACGGGTCATCATCATCATGCGAGGCGTGATTTATGGAGCGGAGGACCAATCGGATGGAAATCACCGGACACCGGAATTTCACCGGAACCTCCCGTCACTGTCGCTGTTGTTATCGGAACGGAAGGAAGGAAGGAAGGAAGGAAGGTATGTCAAGCGGCACTAGGTCCATGCGCCCCATCATGCAAATCGGTATCCAAAGTGACAACCGGAGCCAGATATGAAGGTGAGCCAGCTTCGCGCCTCCTCGCGCCGTCCAGTGCGTGTGTGTGTGCGCATGTGTGGGATGCCTTGATCAAGATCAAGTGCCGAGCGCGCGAGGTTCGCCTTCGGAAGCGATCCGATATGGTGCTGCTTGACGGCATCGCCTCGCCCCCTCCCAGCGGGGGGGAGGGGGTGGCAGCAACTGCCCTCCGTCGCGCAGAAATTCGGCCATTTTCACTCGACCACGACCATTGCCTTGTGTAGTTTATTGTGACGCATCTTCACCGCTCCGCACCACGGATGACCTCGGGCAAGTACGGTCCGTGTTCGCGGTCGCGATCGCGGTCGCGATCGCGGTCGCCGTTCGTCCGTTCGTTCATTCGCGGTTGCCGCCGGGTTGAGGTCGTGACATTGACATTCGGTGAACTGGTTTTCAGCTCGCTCGATCGCTCGTTCGCGACACGACACGACACGCGTACGCGTAATCGCACACGTCGTCGTCGCACACATTTTTTGGCGCACATAACGCCTTGGAGAAGCTCTCGCGAGGAGGTCCTCCACTTCCTGGTTTGGATCTGTTGAGAACAGGCTGACAGAAGACCTGGACTGCCCCCCCAGGATGGTAGTCTCCCTCACTTAAAGAGGATTACGGTGCACAAGTCAAAGTGCGCATGTTTCGTATTCCTCCTTCCAGCCTCTTTCGGAGGTCGAGGACTACGCCGTGCGAATTCAGCATTTAATCTGCCTTTCTAGCGAAGGGAAGGGCATGCCACTTGAGAACGCTCGCTTCGGGATCGAGTACGGAATAAATACGGGAATCCCCGAATCCTCACAATGTCCACTCCACTCTCCGCAACAGACGCTCCGGTTTTTTTTGCTTGAAGGTACGCCACGCCACAATTGCGCCACATTTTGCAACACTATCTGTGTTTGGTATTCTGCGGTGCGGTGCAGATTGGCAACGGAGCAGTCGCACATGTCGCACAGTCAAGCATGCCTCTCGGGGGGCAGCATTCTGAAGTGAAAAGGAGGCGGGGGGGGGGGGATGAAGGTGACTCTTCTTCTCCAGCGACACTCCTGCGAGCAAAAGGCACAGCTGGAGCTGCTCCCACTGCTCGTCGTCGTCGTCGTCACAGAACACAAGGAGGAATGAACTCGACCAACCGCTGCGGTAAACCGCTCCATTCTCCACCAACATTGGACGAGTTATGTAATGCGATGCGAGTAAAGGGGGATCGGGATCTTGGCATTGGGGCTCGCGATCATCATCATCCTCATCGCGGAAGACACAAAAAGCGTAAATAAAAACAAAGCCTCACTCGATCTTCCTCTCCTCAGCCAATCTCTCTCTCTATCTTTCCCTTGCTCTCTCTCTCTCTCTCCGGTGATCTCAGTGCCCTCAGCGCGAGTACGCACTCCATGGACCAACGACGATACGATGGGCGTTCGGTGTGCTCTGGAGCGTGAAACATGTGGTCAAACGGCACGCCAGCTCGAGGATCGGCGACAGCAGCACTAGAATGCTCTGGCCCCGCTGGCCAAGAATGTCCGACTGACGCCGCGCGAAACGTGGTACGGCAAGGCGAACGGTGGTCTATCAGTCATTCCTTGAGCTCGAGAGCTTTGGCTTTCGATGGTGCTGACCGCCAGCTGGACGCCGGCTGCATAACATATTTCGCTTCCACCATAATCCTGCTGCTGGAGGAATCCAGCTCCCTCCCCGGGGGGCGGAGAGGCGGCCATTCTGCGCTGGGAATCGTCACTTTGCACAACAGCAACAGATAGATAGATAGATAGATAGATGAAGAGATAGAAAGAAAAAGAGAGAGCGAGAGAGAGAAGCATTGACGCTAGGGCATTCCCGGCCCTTTTCTTCTGGATTTCTTTTATATCAAGAAGGTTTTCCTCTAAAAATAGAACCGTACTCCCGCCTTCCACCGTCGTAACCTCACTTTTCGCGACGGAATTATGCCCACCCTCCCCCGGGGAAAAGGGGAGCTTCACCAATTTGTGTTCTCCAAGAGCGCACATTCCTCCACCGCAACTCGGGGTTTGTTTGCGAACAGCAAGGGTCAATGTACCCCGCGATGGGGTGGGAGGAAAAGGAACCAAACTTTTCATTTATTGCCTCCAGCCGGGTCCAGCCATTCTGCGGCTTTCGCCACGGTTAACAGCTGTTTTCGGTGGAAAAGGAAAAGAAAAACGGAAACATTAAACAGGTTTGCCAGAATCCGCGAGCGAGAGCTTTATTCCCGCGGTGCGGAACCGGTGCGAGTGTCGTTTTGCGGTGGTGCATGCGTTGCGCTTTGGGAGTTAGCAGCCAGTGAAATCATTTGTCTGTGAGAGATATGGTGGAAACTGGTTTGGGTTCCCCTTACCCCGATGTTGTCACGTGCGGGTCAGCAGCAGAGAGAGAGACAGATTCGAATTGCAATAAGTTGATCCGTTCATTCTCATCGTTCTTGAATACAAAAGTTTTGTTAGAAACACATAAAAGTAGCGCGACTTTGCTTAGTAACCGGAATATTTTTCGTGATTTGCGATTTCCTTTCAAGACATTCAATTTTCAACAATCGCTTAACGAATTCTGTCCATAGGAGATCACATTAATGATGAAAACGCCGAAAGACATGCATTATCACACATATGTACACTAATTTTTGGAATTTAATTAGTTCTCTCAGGTCTAATTATCTAAATCTATTACATCCACCCAATGATCTCATCCAATGTTCAGATATTAACAACTTTCTCAAGATATCATCTCAACATCAAGATTGTTCTATGTAGTAGCGAATGGGTAAATGAATATACTAATCAAATGTACGAGGTTAGAATAAGATACTTCAAGAACGTTTGTAGTCCATAGATAATTAAAACAATAAGCTAATTAGTTTCCTGAACACACAGTTATAGATTGAGCTCACAGAATTACCAACCAACACCAATAAAACCGAATAGAATCAAGATCTTGATGCATCTTTTGTATACTTACGGAGTCACAGAAGCTCAGTTATTCTAGTATTCTGTACTTTCTATAAAAATACTCAACAGGTGCATCCATCGAAAAAATATTGACAATAGAAACAACTATGAAATTGACAAATGCAGAACACAAATAACGGAATGCATCATCTAATCACAAATCGCTGCTAACCCGAGTTGGTTTGCTTCCCCACATTCACAGCTATTCTTGACAAAAACCAAGCACTAAACCAAGGGCAAAGGAAACGCGATCTCACCGTTTATTGATCAACTCTTCTTAATGAATGGCCCCGGAAAGTACCGTAAGGAGTCGGAAAAACAAAACAACAAAACAATCAACCCATTCCCGGGGGAGAAGGCCATGTGCCGGGACCGGCGGAAACGTGACCTTCGGACAGGAAGCTCCCGGCCCGAAACATATCATCATTCCGGCCAATGGGCACCGCGGGCACCGAAAAGGAAATGACAAATCGGTGACCGATTTCCCGGTGCAAGCCGCTCGAAAATTCTTGATTCCCGTTCGTTCCATTTCGTTTCGTTCTTCGCTACGATCGCCCCACAGAATGGGGAGAACGGGTGCGGGTGCAGCTGCAGAAGTAGAAGACCGAAGACCGAAGCCCGAAGCCAAACCAAGCGAATCCAGCTCCTCCAGGGTGAATATCCCGCTAGACTCCCCAGCGGCTGTTGGTTGGACCGCTGGCCACACAAACATTCGGGATGCGATGGGAATAGAACCTTCCAGCTTGAACATGTTCCCGTTCGCCCGCCGCAGGCCAACGCGAACCGAACAGTTCATCGTCATTATGGCGCCCGAATTTGGAGAATCCCTCCGCCCTGATACCACACCGGCACTCGAGCGTTCCTCGAGCGATCAGGATCGCGATCGCGGGGTTTGCGCGAAACTCTGCAGCGGAACCCCAGGCCAGCGGTAGGGGACGTATTGCAGAAGTCAAAGAACTTTAAAGTTCAATGGCCGTACGATCGCAGAACACCGATATCGCGATGCGGGAGTTTTTGGCCGGACCTGGCTTGAATCTTCTGGCTTCTGGTCAGCGTGATAGCACAGCGCGGCGCAGCGCAGCGCGGTAGCGACCATGGCCAGGCTTGTGTGGTGTAGGTCAGTGCAGGTGAATAAACCGAGGAACCCGAGAACCTGGACAATCTGCGAGCGACTCCGACAGCGATGGCACAGATGACGCTGTGGTGGAAGCAATAACACAACTTTGTTTTTGATACATTCGGATTCTTCTGCAAGCTCTCTCTCTTTCTCTCTCTCTCTCTCTCTCTCTCTCTCTTTCTCTCTCTCTTTCTCTCTCTCTCTCTTCTCTCTCAATTTTGTTGTTTTGCTGTTATTGCGCACCTCTTTTTCGGTGGGATTGGGAGGGCCCGAAGACGGCCGTGGCCAAAAAGGGAATCATCGCGGGAGATCGCGATCGCGGACGGGTTGGCGTGCGTGGAACACCGGGCGCAACAAGACTGCGACGTGATCGGTGTTGTAGTTGTTGCTGGCGTGTTGTTGGTTCTCATCGGCTGTGGCAGAAGAGTTACTCCCGAAAACTTGGGGAAAAGGTCGTTGCGCTCGCGTTGGCCAAAGCCGTCGCAAAGGCAAATGACCTCTCTGCGTCATTCTGCTGATGGAACAAGACGGGGAAGGAGTGTAAAGGGGGGTGGGCAGATGGCACCCAAGCATTAGAATAAACCCCCCGGACCAACCCGGACAAACACACACACACACACTCTGGCTGCCTGATTGTTGTTTGTCGATGGGTTCTAGAGTTACTTTCGAACGTCTTCGTTCCACAAGAAGCCGAGAATCGGCCAAGAACCGGCCAAGAACCTCGATCCCTCCGATCGACCATTTGTCATGAATAAAAAAGGAAGGGGAAGTGAAAGGATAGGCAATTTCGCATGCCGCAACGGGGGTGGTGGAAGGGTGGTGGAGGTGATAAAAAAGAAGGCCCACGCCTGTGACAAAGGTGAATGAACTGATGATGATGGTAAGAACCGCTCTCACTCCGTCCGATGATTATGGTGGCGTTTATGACGGTTGGCAGAACGTGCGACGTGAGATTGAGGTTATGTGAATTGCACAAGGTGTTGTTAGGAGTTTAGGAAATCTAGATGGCGTGTTACAGCATCCCAGCAAGGGCTATACTTTTTCCATGGCCTTCTTCTTTACTGTCTGCATTTGAACACATTCATCTTACAGCAGTACGTACCGTACATCTCTCAAAGGGGACACTCCAGAGAATCAGAACAACACATTTATCGCCCCTGGGAGGCGGGAAGGCAACATTCCAGCGCGGTCCGTCAATTCCCGTGTCACTCCCGGGCTTCTTGACTTACGCCAACATCAATTATCAACAATAAACTTGAAGCAGAAGAAGAAGTAACCGATGCCGATACAGCGGGACGATAACGATCGTATCCCCGTAGGAAGAGCCCGGGGCCCGTTCAATTGACATCATTGGTGTCCCTCCTGGAAACTAGCTCAATTGAGTGCGGCCACGGGCAACCCGTCTCCAGTGGGAGGTCACCACCGCCAGTGAAAAGCTGGAAACCGGGACCGAGACGACGACGACGATGACGACGACGACAACGACGGCGGCGTTATTAAATTATCGGATCTGGCACGTGTGTGCCTTCGAGATGTCCTCGGGCCGCGGTCCAGATCCCGCAGGAAGACCCAAAGGTCTTCCAGGTCCAAGTCCAGTCCAGCGAAGGGCTAATGGGAACCGCATGGTCTACACTTCCGCGTTCCTGAAGATTCTAGTGACGATGCGCAGTGACGACGTTCTCCGGTCTCCGGTCAGCTGCCAGCATCTTGACTTGACCGGTTGGACGTCCGCCGGTTCGCCCGTATTGGAGGAGAGGACCCATCGTCGACGTGCTCCGCGTTAGATTAGAGCTCTTGACATCAATTTATTTCGATTGAATGAGAGAAGCCAGGCCGGGCCGGACCGGACCGGGGATGTTGACCGCACCTCGCGGCGGATTCACGGAGAAATGGTTGGCCGGGTCGTGCGCTGCGCCCTCGAAATGTCACCGGACTTTGACTTTCCCCCGGCAACGCGCTGGCAACGCGGCTCGCTCCGCAAGCCCGTACCCCATTCAAATAGGTAAACGCCGGCCGCAGACACCGAAGGAAAGTGAAAGTATGTCAGCGCAGCATGCATCCCCTGGCCACCTTCTGCTTCTTCAGCCACACCTTTCCAACGGGCGCCGCGATTGCAACTCTCCTCCTCCTCTCTCTTCGCAGTCGTCGCAGGCCAAACGTTATTAAGATAAATCATGGCTGGTGGTGGTGATGGTGATGGAATCGAGGAACGATGCCAGGGTGCCCTGCAACAGAGAAATGAGCTCAGTACAAGAATTGAATCTGTGGCCACGACCGCGCGGGATCGCCGTCTGCCAATTTACTGCCGCACTGCCGGGACCTCAATTGAAAAGTGGGTTTATGTCGGATTCATTGATCCCAATGTGTCGTCCCAGACTTCGTCCATGCAATATCGGACACACACAGCCTACTAGAGGCACGCGGAGCGTGATGCACGCCGGGGGAGGGGGGTCTGTTGCACTGGGTCTGTCTGGGCCGACATTATGACAACACTTCCTCCATGCTCCCTTTTTGGAAGGGTTTACACGTCCATTGAATGGACGGAACGAAGTTTCAGTGTCACTGTTAGACGGCAGAGCGCGAAATGAGGGTGAGATTTCGTTGACTTCGGTTCGGTTGGGGTCACTTGCTCAATCACGCCGCATAATGCGGTAATGAGGTTTTATGTCCGGCACGATGATTGTGTGACGTGGCGCGTGTCTTGGAGCATAAGCTGGGACAGTGAGGGGTGCATCACTAGCGAGGAACATCTAAGAACGATTGAAAGTTATAGTAACTCCTTCTTTAATCAGTCTTTTGAATTAAAATCTCTTGCAGATTGTAGGAAATTCTTGAAATTGTTGAAATTTTTTGATAAACTTCTCAAGACTCAGACTCAAATTGGAGCTATATGGATACTTTTAATTCTATTAAGCATGGTTAAAGTATTCAGTTCATTTCTATTAAGGAGTCCGAGGAAAAACCATCATGTATGGTGACAACTTCATTTCTTATTCACAGATATCTTCAGGGTATAAGCATTTCATGAGGAGAATACGCACGCTAGTACGAGGAGATACCAATATTGACTTCAATTACTCATACTGCTTTGAGCTGCAAATCTATTGTAATCATCCGCGTGCTCGCAGAACTTTCTTGATACAGTAATAAAGTAATGCAGAAAATTTGCTTTGATTGTACTACAGCTCAAGAGTAGTTGGTTCAGTTCCATCAGAACATAGCGATACACAAGCTAACTGTACCCTCTTTGATCGATATTTCTGGTAATTTGGTGCGGTTCGACTTCGTAGATCATCTTAAGACTAAAGAACCTCTCGATTAGACACTCTTGAGCGCGCATGACGCTCCGCGCCAACGATCGCGTCTTACCTTCATGTCTGGAGCACATCGGCGACCAAATGGCATTTCACGTCCCCTCTAGCCCATCCCGTATCGCTCGATAGTATGTGTATCATTCGTTAATTGTTCTGGATCGAACGAATAGCGGTATCCTGCGCACCAGATAGCTGTGCGGTGAATCCAACTGTAACTCGGCTCGCTGGTATATGAGGCACGGAGGCACGCCACTAGTTGTCCGATCAGATCCCAGATAGAGCCCAGAGCGAACGAGAATAGTTCTGTAGACAGTAGTAGGTTCGTTGCTCGTCAAAAACAAGCTGCACAGTAAACGGTGCTGTATTTAACGGTCTCCACCCCGGTCGGTTCCTAGAACTGATCATGAAACTTCAGAGAAAAGGTCTCATTAGTCGGTCGGCGATAGCTGGTTGGTGCTGGTGGTGCTGCATCATTTGCAGCCAAGGCAAGAATGAGAAAAAAAACAACGTTAGAACCTGTGGCTCATCCACACCGAACGAGGGTTCTGGTTCTGCTCTGATACCCGCCACTAGTGGGGCGACCTCACGCTCGCGAAAGCTGGCTGGCTGGCACCGGGCTGGCCGAAGTAATCATTATCACCCATTGGGAAGAGACGGTTAATTGATGTGTCCGACGATCGCCAAGAGGAGCACTCTGTGAGACGGGAATGTCGCCCGAGAAGAGTGGCAATCCTCCAGCACCGGACCCTCCCTCTTCAGATCACATCCTTTCCCATCCATGCAGCTACATTCCGTAGCTTTCGTTTTCGTCTTCACATCTCACGTCGGGCAACAACAACCGAAGAAGGCGCAGCAGATGCTAGACAGCCACTTCTGCTACTGCTACTGTCGCCATTGCAGTATTACGCGAAAAGTAAACAACTCTTGACGGAATAGATAATCCAGGAAGACATGCGACCAACGGTGGAGGAAGACCGTAGCCGTGGACCGAGCAGACGCCAGCCGAGGAGCCGGCTTCCTCTCCCTTCCAAGCACGGGGAAACGATTACTTTGCTGCTGCTTTAATTAAACACTTGTTCTGGTGTGGCAATTGAACAAACCCCAAGCGCCACCAAGCGGTCGACGGATACGGACGACGACGGGCACGATACTGTAATCATACCTAGTAGAGATACGTCCGGGATACGCGAGACGCGTCTCATGGACGATAGGGAAAGCTCTAGCTACCACCACCACCAGCACCGTTCTCCTCCTTCTCATCGTGCTTTGTCACCGTCACCGTCATCCCAGTCTCTCGAACGGTTGCGGTTAAACTGCGGTAACTACTGCAGCGTGCATCATCCGTTGCACGTACGTACGAGTCCATCTTTGTCCATCCATCCATTCCAACTTCTCGTTCCGAGTGCTCGTTCGCGTTGCGTTGCGTCAAGGAGAACACAACCTGGGCGAGATGACACCACGGGAGACCCACCGTGTACCACACCAGAGGTCTAAATCTGGTTTCTTCATTAACACTGCTGAAGGTAGCGGCCACAGTTACATCATCATCATCGTCATCATCATCATTATCATCATCATCGTCCTGCTGCTGCTGCTGTAGGCCGCGAATGGAGGGATCTGACGGCTCTTGGACGAGAATGGACGATCGTTATACACGCGTAATTGTACTCGAGACCTGAGCGTTGAAGTTGCTGCAGTTGGATCGCATCGGCTTCCATTGGCCTTGCTAACAACTGCCCCTGTTCCCGGCTACTCCCGGCCGCTGATAGTCGAGCATTAGAACGAATCGGTTATTCCCGCTAACACGAAGAACATGCCCCGGGTTGACGGGGATAGTCTTCGTCCGAAACCTCGAGTCTAGAGTTCTTCGTTCTGCCGTTCTGCTGGCAGCTTCTGCAGCTCTTCAAACCACCCCCCTCCCAACCAGACAACCTGCAGCAGGCCTGCGGTATAGAGTCGGACCGGTTTTTGGCTATCACGTCACGCGTTGGCGCGCGTGCTCGATCCGCACACCCCAGCCCCACGGATCATTACCACCCAAAGGCACCTACACCATCGGCAGTTATTATTACCGTTGGGTTGGTGTGCAATTAGAATTTCAGATTCAATATCAACCACTTCTTCAGCCACGTCCACGCCGTCGGGGTGAAAATTGGTCAACAAACCCATTCTCGAGGTTGACGCACGCACTGAGTGGTCGCGACGAGTGTCGAGAAGAGATGTGCTGCATGCAGTTTGGCGGTTGCTTCGGCGACATAGATATCTGGCTTGTTGGGCACGGCGGGCACTGGGCAGCGGTCAGCACCGCACCATGCGCACCATTACCGATTCCGACTCCGATACTCACGGTCATTCAGCAAAACAAGTTGTCTCCGGTGGCATTTAGGACGGTGGCTTTCGATTTGCCATTCATTTGTTAGACTCCGGTGGGAGGGGGGACTGCTACCGCGGCCACCGTAACTGGCACCGTAGCAAATTTATGCAATTTTTGTGCCAAAAGTCACGACACCACGACATAACTCTGGCCGATCCGGGCAGGTCCGACTCGGCTCGATGTTTGTTTTGATACTTGACCCACTGGAGGACCCCCTTTGCCTTAGCGTAACGTAACGAGGAATTGATGACCGTGCACCAGGCGAGTGAAGTGATAAGCGATACCTCAACTCAGCAGCATTTGCGGTGCCCGGAATTAGGGTCCAAGGTCCCTCTTTGGATTTGCTGGACTTTTAGGGGAATTTTACGCGAGATTCAACCCTTCTTGCGATATCAGCTTTTACGTCCGTTTCCATTGAGGAGCAGAGTTCCGAATTCCGCGAACACCCCTCTCACCTCTCTCTCTCTCTCTCCCCTCGCGAAGGACGTGCTCAGGCGTCGGCGAAATTCGGCAAAACGCTGCGCGGGTACAATTTTCGCGTTTGCGGGCCCCCGGGGCGTTTGCATGATCCGGAAACCTATTTCCCTGAGCCTCTGAGGTTCTTAGACAAACGTTTTGGGTCGAATTACGGGATCGAATTACACAATCGACTCGCCGGGAAAATGGTTACTAGGGCCACGCCGCCTACTATCCATTCCATTCCATTCATTCCATCGATGCCGCCGTTGCGCTTGCGCTCGCAGTTTAATGCTGCGCCCTGGGTCTGGGGTCCCAAAAGTTGCGTTCCGAAGCATTATCCGGCGTTGACCGCGTGCTCAGTGTTGTCCCGGATTTATTTTTTTTTGTGTGCGCTCCAACCGAGTCGAGACACAACAAAACAACACGGGCTGACTGGCTGGCTGGGTGGCTGGCTGGCGGATGGACAACAACTTCCTTCCGATTCCAGAAAAACCACAGCAACAGCATTAAAGGAAGGTGCGGTACTTCCGTTCTGGAAGGGTGAGAAGTAGATGTTCCACGAGTTCGGCCACAAAGAGAAGCGTCTTCATGATATGTGTCCCGTATGCACTCGCATCGACGGATAGAACAATCCGGACCAGTCGGCAGTCCTAGCAGTCCAACCCCGGCTCGAACAGCAAAACAACCTGGAATGGCACCGAACCCCTCGTCCACCACCCGCGTGGTACACATTTACTCCATCACACTGATAATGAAACATAATGACGAAGATGATGACAGTAATAACCGACAATTGTGTGCGTGTGTGTGTGTGTGTGTTTCTTTGTGCAGCAAGTATGTGAGGATCCCGATGTGCAGAAGACACATCTGGTCCGATGCGTATCCTTGAAGCATCCAGAAGCATGCTGCCAGAGCATTCGTACCAACCAGCGAGCCAGAGTCACCATCTAATTGAGAGGCCCCACTACGCAGCTACGTGGCTCCAGACAGCTATGCAGACTGTTATGTTGCGACGAACTGAAGCGAACAAACGAACGTTCCTTGGTGCCGCTTGCTGTCCACGAAGATCGCTTCATGTTTTTCGCCTCCCGACGCAATCTTGAACCCCTGAACGGCTCGAAACACTCTCCACCAACACCATTTGCTGCAATTAGTGGTCATACAGAATCCATCCACCGTTCGGCTTCGGGACAAATCGGGAAACCTGAGGCTGCAACTTCTCCGAGGCTGAGGAGTGATGCAACTCTTTGCGAACTCGTTGCGGGCTTGCTGCATGTTTTCCTATTTCCTTTCGTTTTTTTTCTTTCTGGCCCCCTCCTCCTCAACTGCATGAAACCGTGCGGAGAAAACACGGAAAACTTATGGCACTCTGGTGCCTTCGGTGCCTTTTTATGCATCTCCCCCACCGCCTTGTCCGGTTTATCGCCCTAACGAGCTGCCAATCGATCAATCGAAGCGAATCAATCGTGGCGCAAGCCGAGAAAGTGCCATCAAATGGATGGTCCGCTGTCTCAGGCAGGCAGGCATGGAGGCAGGCCAGCGGGACGTGGATGGTGTCCCGGGACCGATCGCTTTGAATGAATGACGATCCGGCGGTAATTGATGGCCAGCGGCTGGCTGGTAGGTGATAGTGAAAACTACGCATTTCCCTTTTCCCTAAAAACCGTTCGGGGAGCGAAGGGGCTTTCACTGTTTGAGGTTGGAATGCCATTGGAGCGCGCGGTTTGATAATGGCTCCGTGGTCGTCGCCACCAACCATCAAGTGCGGAAAACTCGTTTACCCAGAGGGAATCCTCGAGCACACGAGCAGTACAAGAGATACACGACGTACACGGGACCGACCGCGGGGGACCGTTTTCACGCACGGAGCAAAAGAGAAAAACCCTTCGAAAAGCGGGACCCGACAGCCGACCGGCCCCGGAGCCGGTTCCATCCACCCGGTGATGTGCGCGCATCCGATGCTTTATGCGCCGGCCGCATTTATGTGAAAGGGAAATTTCTAACCACCATCCGCGCCAATCCGATACGATCCGACCCGGCGGATGGGTTATTGAGTTGCGATCCCCGTCCTCCCCTCACCGGCAGCACATACCGGCTGTCCTTCATTGTCGCTTCATTATGTTACTGGTATGACAGCTAAGGGAAATACAATGTTTCGCAGGAAAGAGCCGGGGAAAGAGAGACGCAATTGAGGCCCTTCCAGTGGGCGCCGTGCTGATCGCGCGATCGCTAATCGATGACTCCGAAACGGTTCGGCCGCTCGCGTGGCTTGGGGTTGGCATGCCTTTGGAACCGGAATTTCCCTGCGTCTCGCGCGCGCGTTTTCCGATCCGGCAATCGGTCTTGCGACTTGCCATTCAGTTGGCCACGGTGTCACGAGGCAATGTATCGGTCGGGATTAGGGCCGTGCATAAGATTTAATGTATCGGAGAAAGCAAACACGGAGCTAATGCGATGTGTGATGCAGAAGGTAGTCGCCACCAACTCCGGTCGCAGATGCAGTCCGAAGACGAAAACGGATCGTCATCCTACGCTCAAAACTAGTAAGCTGTCCTAGCTGGTAGCGGTTGTAGCTTGTAACTGCAACATTAAATCTTTTCGAATCCAGCACACCATTTGGATGAACTTTTCTGGTTATCAAGATATTTAAATGCAATTCTAGTGCTTAAAATATAGTGAAGCTTTCACAAAACATACTTTTTTTACTTTTATTTATAAATTAGTTAGTGGTATTAGCTGTTCGGTTTGATTGAAACCGGCGTAAGACAAACCACGAACGTAATGTTCATATTGACACAAAAGGTATCTGGATTAAATTGAGTTTTTGGAAAACCTTTTCTCAAATTCATACAATATGTAGACTTGAACTATATTTGGTTGAACTTTTTTGCGTGTAGTAAAATAAAGCGGACGAATCTGACCTAGTCTTGTTGCTTGAGCGTGGATTGACAGAAACGAACGATATTTCATCGTTCGTAGAGGAGAAGAGCTGACTAACAATGATGTAGATACTCTGAGTATGAATCGATGCTATTATACTGGTATTATACTGGTTTCCAACAGTAATTCTGCAATCTCGCGAACATTAGTAGTGCTGTTAATTATAGGGTGTAATAGGGTTTCCTATGCTAATTTGTTGAATTACAATACATTCGCCACAATCTACGAAGGTATCTGAATACACTTCTTGGTTTAATGATGCTTGGATAATGGTCACTATTAGTGGTTGTCTTTATAAATAGAGTAAAAGAAACAGAAGAGCTTGGAAATCTGGTCTATTTATCGATTGTGAAATTTATGTGAATTTTGTATCATCCTTACCATAACCCATGCAGTTTAAATTCCAACTATTCTCGATTGTTAGCTATTGCAAAAAAATGTGTGCAAAGTCTAGTGTCTCATCGACGACGCATTTAATGTAATGCTGTATATTGTTTTTTTTCATTCATTTGGTTGGCTGTCTAAACCAATTCTTCAATTTTAAACCGTGCAAACCGCCGCCATCGCGTGCTTACGACAACGTTAGGTTTGAAAAACCATGTCATAAATTAGAATATAAACATATTAAGCATAAGCAAAAACGTGGCATAAGCTTATTGTTGAAAAATCATTCTCTAAATCAATTTATCAATCCGGCTGTGTATTGAGTCCTTGATGGGTTTTCTAACGGGCACTCATTCGACACTGAGACCGAAAGCTCATTTGAATTGTATCCACGATGGCGGCCTCAATACAGCACGCGAATGCAACCAAACCATATTCACTCCTATGAAAGATACAGTATAATTCTTCACCTCTGATATTTTCCTTTCTCTCCGCTAGACAGACTTTTTGCTGTTGCAATAAGTTGAACTTTCTGAAAATCCGGCCGCGACATAACTCCTTTCGATAGCAAATATCACTGATTAATCGTATAATTAACAACCATAATCGCGCGCCACATTTCCGGATGCAGCGCCTTATCTAGTTCACCAACAACGAATTAGAATAGCCCAACAAAAAACAAACGAACCCAACAAAGTAGAGCCGGCACAAAAAAGGCTCACCAAAGAAAGGTTACATTTTCATGCGAAGCGAAACACCCAGTCTGGGGTCGCGTATAGAAAGCAAAGCAGTTCCTCCTCATTCGACCACCGACGATCGTGCCATTTAAATCCTCGTCCAAACCACCAGCCAACCAGCCAGCCAGCCGGCCGGCCGGAGCTTTCAGTTTCATCGCATCGCACACCGTCTGGCTGGCCAGCCAGCTCGCAACTTCAACGCGACTGAGCAACGCGCTGAAAGCGACAATGGTGCCCAGGTGCCGTCCGTTGCCTGTTGTGGGGCTTACTTTAAACGAACCTCGAACTAGCAGAGGCCAATGTCGGCCACACGGACACCTAAACGAACGAACGAACGAACGGACGAACGAACGGACGATCGAAGAAAAAACCTGTCTTTTGAAGACCCCAAATCGTGGTTCGCGTCGTGGACCTAGGTCGAGGTGGCGGTGCGCCTGAAATGCTCCGGCCAATGTTGAGGCTCTCCCCGCCCCCCAATTCTCACCGGACACGTGGTGGCCAAGCGGGTCGCGGAAGCCATGCCGGTTCGCGGTGACACAGTTTTTCGCCAACTCCCATTACGCTGCCCTTTCACCACCACTACCACCACCAGCATCGTTGGTGAGATCGAAATATCGGTCAAAGCAATCCGGCCGAACGACCGACCGACCGACTGGCTGGCTAGCTGGTTGGCATGGAAATGAAGGCACCATCAGCTGACGACGGTCTAGGCTGGCTGGTTGGCCTAGACGGCGCCTCGCAACCATCAAGTAGGTGAGAGTGTGGCCGGGCCCGGGGGTGGAAACTTTCGATCTCATCCGGCACAATCGATCGGCGCAACTTTGAAACCGAGAGTTTCATTTCCGCGACCCGAAAAGCCCGCCAGCCCGCCCGTTCGACCGGACTCTAAATTACAGACGGAGGCCGTCTCACCCTCTCCGTTTGGCCGCTAATCGAACGCAATTAACGCACGCACGGGACCGAACTGAGCAGGATATGGCCGGGGCCGGAGTGATGATGGGATGAGGAGAGCGGGGTTACCCTGTTGCTGCTGCTGCTGCTGCTTGGAACACATTCTATTTTATTATCATCCTGCTGTGCCTTCTCATCCGATCCGATAGGACTCGACGCGTCGCGGCTTCGAGACGGGAAAAGATCCATTTACATACGCTCGAAATCCGTCCGCATCCGCACTTGGCCTTGTTTCGACGGAGGAGGATGTGCTTCCTCGTGTGTATGTGTGTGTGTGTGCGTGTGTGCTCGAGGCTCGGAGGCATATTTTATGGATAGATCGTGATTCAGAAAAGACTCCCTCCAGAAGACAGGAAAGAAAGAAGAAGCCGGGACTCGTGCGCTCCATTTCATTCTGGTTTCAACACCCGGTGCTGGGGAGGGGGAGCATAACTCAAACTCCGCCACCTCCCCTTCCGGATCCTCCATGCCCATGGCCGAAGGTTCGATTCTCGAAAATGAAATACTCGACAATAGCGAGCGGGCAGGCGCGCGCCGGTTGTTTAGTTGCTAGGCCCAGCTCAGGAGACGGAAGCGAAGATGGTGCGAGAGAAACGGTCTATTGCGACTAACACAAGCAGCACGCCTAATACAGGAGCCTTTTTAATTAGACACTGTACGGATCGTCCGGATCGTCCGGATCGTCCGGATTGCAGGATCGAAGGAGCAAAACCTGTTCTCGAGCCTCTCTCGAGCGAGGAGCGAGCCTTTTAATTAGGATCCGATTCCATTCCGAAATTCCAACTACCGCGCGAGTGTTTCGACCGGCCAGACAGCGAGGCAGGATGGCCCTGATGGCTCTGATAGAAGTCGGAAAGTTTATGGCTCTAATGCCGGCAACCAGGAAGCCAGACGCTAGTCTTGAGTGACTTGGTGTTCCTACGCGATCACCAGTGCGATCAATGGGTTTAGATCTTGAAAACTTAGAACCGTCGAGGCTGATTGGTTTTAAAAATAGAACGCTTCCCGATCCCGGCCGGGATGGATCCATTTTCTTTTCTCGATCGCCGTGCAAAATGTCTTCCGTGGCTTTTACCTCTGACTCACTGTCACTGGCCACGATCGGTAAGAAAGGAAGGAAGCATCCATCCATCCATCCATCCATTTGTTCGCCATAAATATGGCCGTATTCGCGCGAACGCCCCGTTATTACGTATGCTTATTAGGCTCAATTCAGGGAATCGTAATCATCCACGCGAACGGACGAAGTAGTATGTCCTCAACCGCAACCTTCAACCAATTTGCGCAGCAGCAGCAACAACGGCGAATTCTTCGGTAGAATCCCTCTCGAAACGAAAGACTTGCTGTGCTGCGATCAGCGACGAACCCTGTGCTAACCGGTACACACCTCTGCATTTCCCTCACGTTCCACCTCCCGGTGGATTGCTTTCTGTAGAAAGCAGTCAATTTTATTGTTCGTATACGATGAACATCATCATCATCATCAGCAGCAGCATCATGATCATCGTCAGCATTTTGCGTGTGATTTTACGCTTGTCTTCACTTTCCGCTCCATTCTCGTACACCGCGCAGCTGGTTCTCTTCTTGAGATCGTGAGCTGAACGGGTGTCTGTGTGGTCTGTATGGGGTGTAGGTGTCTTCTTGTGATCTTCGCTTCTTCTCAGTCCACCCCTCAGCGGCAGCAACAGCAGCAGCAGCAACAGTACGCAAACGCAAATAATATGCCAGGCATTTGGTGTTCGCTTGTTTTGCTACGTGGTTCGAGAACTCCTCGCGACGACTCCCCGGCCGGTGATGATGATGATGATGATGATGATGATGATCATTACCATCTCACCCGTAAAGGCAAACGGTCTCGACACACGACGACGCCGTTTAGGCTATAAAACCGGCTCATTTCTAAGCGCGGAAGGGGGCATGCGAATAGATCGTGCGGGACACCGCTCCTTAGACTAGTTCCCACTACTCTCAACCCTTCCCCATTGGTCTCCCCTGGTTCTTCACACACACACTGATTCATCCTCTCAGACGTCCCTCATCCTCCCCGCACACAAGGGCACTCATCGTACGATCGTTCAGTCCCCCGCTTGGACGGACCCAAGGAGGTTTTAAGCGAAGAAAACACTGAAAAAAAAATCCCAAAACAAAGCAAACCGGTAACCCGATCCCGATCATTACCCTTTTGACATTGAAATCTCCGCGAAGCGCTCTAGGGGTAAAGCGCAATTTTTTGGGGCTGCCTCCAGCCACTTTTACCGATCGGCGAAGGTGGCGAAGGTGGCGAAGGTGGTGAAAAGAGCGTTTAGAAAGGAAAGGGAGATGACCACCGGATCTGTGAACAAACGAATGCCAAGCGTCACACGTGTGCTGGCAAAGACGCAACGCAGTCGGCCGCAGTGCAATCCAGGTAGGCTGGGACGGAGTTTGATTTACACGAAGATGGCGTCGGAGACTCACGTCACAGCATGCGCTTTTGCATGCAGACAATGTTGAACGCAGTTATTGCCTTCGTCTAGCAACTGGCCAGAGGAACAACCGATATTTGATAGCCTGATTTAGCCGTTGATCGGATAACCTGTCCTTTAGGTATTCCGGACGTTGATGCAAATTTATGTTCAGGAGCAACTGAAATTCTAGCATCAAACAGCCATTCGTAGGGGGTTCTTTCGAATGCCTTTGCACCACTTCTCTGTTTTTGGTTTCGTAATCAAAATGCGCAAATTCGTTGCGCACGAAAGTGACATGTGCATAGGAAAGGGGTTGTTGTTGTATAATCTTATCGCTATACCTTTACAGCAATCATAAACCACCCACAACACCGATCGATTTGTTACGATTATCGTTGGCTAGCCATAATAAAGACCTATGCACCCCCGCTATTACAACCCTTGTTTGTCTTCTACATTATCATGTATTCAAAGTTCTCCTAAAAATCAGCACACACCACGCACCGCAGTGCGAGCGGTACGCTGATGCCGATGATCATCATCGCTGCTCTCAATCAAACATTTCGCGATGATCAGTCACATGATCTCGCCCGCGTACCCCTTTCGCTCTCTGTATGTTTCTTTCCACACCGTTTTTTTTTTATTTTTGTTTATGATCGCTCGTTCTTGCCATTCATTTACGACTCTCCCTCTCGCTAGGGGCCATACTTCGCTCATCATCTCGATTGATAAGCGACGTCATGACGTCACGACAGTCAGTGTGGATGGTAGTGGTGGTGGTGGTGCTGCCGCTGCTGCCGCTATTGGCGGTCAGCTGATAGATAACAAGCGGGGCCCGTAGCGGCTGCCGGCAACCTTTAATCACATTTTGCTCTCCCCCAGTACAGCCGCCACTCCACCTGCCACTCTGCTCAACTTCCACCACCACCACCACCACCAGCGATGGCCGCCAACGGGGCAGCCAACGGTGCCTGTGGCCGGCACAGGTAGTGGCTGTGTTTGGCGGCACGGAGATTCGCATACACGGTGGTGGTCGTCGTGCCGCAGGATGGTTTGTTGTTTCCTTTTTTTCTTCCTGTCTGATCGCCACTGGACTGCAATCCGGGTTGAAAGCGATTAAGCCTCAACCGATTGAGCCCATTCAGAAAGGGTACGCCGGTGAATCGAGGCAGGTGAACCTTCGGGAAGCGGTACCGAGTACTGAGAGACAAGCAGCGGTGTCATTGGTCGTGGTCGTGGTCGTGCTCGTGGTCGTGGTGTTGCCGAATTAGTTGTTGTCCGTCAACACTAACGTGTTCGCGGGCGCTCGTTGATAAGCCAAACCAAGAAGCGACAGGAGCGACAGGAGTACTGCGGATTGTCTTGCCGTCCAGATTGACCAAATTTTCTGCGACGTCAAACAATGCGCCACCGTGCTAGTGTACGGTGGTTCTGGTGTGCTCTGCTGTGAATTCCGCGATCACTACAGGAGAAATCCCTTCATTTTCGCCGGCAGGACGGAAGAGAGAACCGCAGCAATGGGTAAGGCAAGGTTTGCTGTTCCGTGGTGGAAGCATCTTTCCATCCATTCATCTATCCATCCATCTTTCCCTCCATTCGATCCGGTTCCATCTCGTGGTGCGCGCATTGTTGTTTCATAACCGATCGCCCTCGCGAGATCGCGCTCCGAACCGCGACCGACGGAAGGCGGACGAGCAGCAACAATGTACACAGCGCTGTGTGCGAACGCTCCGTGCTCCGTGCTTCTGTGTGAGAAGTGTTATGGTGTGTTTGCGGACGCCAGCGAGCGGCATCAAGCGGCATCAGCCGCCATCAGCGCCGTGGCCGTGACCGTGAATCGCGCGTTGTTACCGTCGTCGCGTTTGTTCTCTTGCTGTATGCTCAACCGCGATCGAATAACGCGCCCACCGCGGCACGGTGCGATAGCGCGATCTGTACCGCGCGTAGTACGATTAACGCCGCGGCGCAAGAGTGAACTGGAGCGGTTCGCTTGTCGCTGGTTTTTCGGGTGTGAAATGTGTGAGCTCAGCAGCCACACTTTTGATTGTTTTGATCGCGATCGCGATGGGCTCGGTTCGATTCGGATCGTTTGTCAGCTGCTCGCGATTAACGGCGATCAACTCAGGGGATGCTGCAAGTTGTAACAAGTTTCGGGCCGACTACTACTCATGGGTGACGCCAGTTCCCACACACGCTGCCATTATATTGTCGCGAAACCGCCGCGGTCGGTGGCGTGATCAATCAATTTCTTGATAAACATGCCCCTCCTTTGGGAGCTGATAAAATGGTTTACCAGCGTGCTCGTTAAACTCCGTCCAGACGATGACGAATGTTGGAGAATTTCTCGACGAGAACTTCGCAAACAAACGTCATCCCATACAAATCCGTCGAGAAGTTATCGCGATAACTGGAATGCACGTGTAGACAGCGAGCAAGCGAGAACGAGTGAAAACCCCCTTAGGAGCTGTCAAATCGTATGTAAACAGTAGGGCGAGAAAGTTATCGCGATAACTTTTGCTCAAATTAAGCAAAAGTTATCGCGATAACTTTGTTGCTCGTCTGGACGGAGTTTTAGACTAGCGCTCGGCGCGCGACGTTCCCTTCCTTTTTCGAAATGCAATCCAACACTCAATTTGCACACGGTCGGCGAGGCTATCGGAATGCCGACCAGGCGGCCAGGAAAGCGGCCTTTCGGTGAACTGCAGTTCCTGGTTTGGTTTGGAAGGCTAATCATACCGATAACATGCCTTATCATATGCCATTGCCGGTCATAAACACACGGTCGAATTGCGTTTTAGGTTGAAGAAAGGAAGGTTGACCGCGGCGGGCTCATCAACCGTGGTGCGTGCGGTGAGTAAACGATGACTCCCACCCGAACTCGGGCACGAAATGGGTCGAATTTTGGATGTGCTTTGGAGTTTTGCTTATGGGTTTATTTGAATATTTTATGACTCTACATTTTTGCCGAAACATTTTGTGACTAGAAAACATTTATTTTGAAAACAGTTTGTTTCAACAACTTCCAAATATCGAAACAAACTGGTCGGTCTGTTTATCACAAGTCCAAGTTTGAAGTGGCAAATTACGACTTTCTACTACTATTTTGTTGACTCTTGTTTGCCTCACTTCAACCTTGGTTACTGACCTTCCCTTGAAAATGGTTGATGGAAAAAGTATTCGCTAGGTTATTTAGATTAGCTTTACTTTGTTATCAATGGTCCATCCAAACAAAACGAGATACAATATTGCTATTCCAACTGCCCCTTTCTGTTCTACTAATCCTGTTTCTTTTGGTTGAACTTCCGGACGAGTTACCTCTGATCGTGCACGATTGATCGGTTAAGGTAACTCACACCGAATCTCTTATCTCTCTTGACAACGAAGGTATTACTTATCGTTCAAATGATTTCATTGGATATCATTTTTTGCTCCTCAGCTTCCATTTACATACAAAAGAAAAAAACTAAGGCAATATTGATTGTAGATTTAATTATTGTAGATTTAATGTATAGACACACAATGACAATAGATGCTGTCCATCCAAGTATCAATAGTATAAAAAGTGTAGCTGTTAATTTTACTTGTTAACAGGTTTAAGAATTGTTTTATTTTCATTTAACAGATCATTTGTGTCGCAATTCAGGATAATATTGAAAATCACACATAATTGAAATTGAAAAATCTCATTAAGACTCTTTTTTCATGTTCCAGAAAAGATGTTATCCTTTTCAGTTAAACATTGGAGAATTCAATGTAAATTGAAATTAAGCTTTATACCAGCTGAAATACACAATTTATTCGTTTAATCTTGTTACACCTTTCAATGAAAATTTATTGCTACCAAACCAAACTTTCACAATTGCCATAATATGCCAATGGCTTTAAAAGAATATCGTAGTCGACGCGAAGAATAGTGTTTTTGACCTTGAGCTCTCGCTGCTCCACTGAGAGAGGGAGCCCTTGGCCTTGATCCTTTGCGTTCTCGCATTCGCTCTGCCTTCCTTACCCTCACCGGACAGGGGACCAGACCCTTTCCCCGCTCTACTGTTACGTCACTCATGGAACTGTTTTCCCTTTTTCCTTTCTTTCGCTTTCAACGACAGACTGCTGGTGCACCGAACCGCACGATCGAACCATGTCGGTCACGATAGTGCTGTTTTACACGTTCGTCACGCTCTTCATGTTTCTGTCCTACAATCCGAAGCCGAAGAAAATCATCGAATCGATCCGAAGCTTCCTGTTGCATCTACTTCAGCTCAACGGTGTCCCGGGTGAGGATGGGACGCAGCACTGCACCACAACGGTGCCCACGGCACACTCGCCAGCCGCCATCCCACAGCAACCGATGATGAGCGGTGGTGAGTCGGAGGAGCTCACACCGACAGTCAAATCCATCTG
>NC_064874.1:48674402-48681902 GCF_943734745.1 Anopheles darlingi
AACAACAACGCACCACACGCCAGCTCGTGGGTTCATGATACCTGGCTAACCCTTTGGCAGACGGCGTGCACACGAGCGTTCACTCGGCCATCGAATCGTGACGACGCATAGACCGACGGAACGCATACTACCAAAGAGGGACGCGGTCCCCGAGTTATGCGTATGCCATGCCGTCGCTCGGAACCATTTCGTTTGTGTTCATCCCGGGCAAACGACAATCTCGCGATCCGTAGCGTGTTCCCGCGCTTCTCAGTTTTGTGCGCGCCTTTCACCGACCCGGACAAGCTTTTCCAGCGGACACTTCTCCGACCAGCGGTCGTTATCGTTGCTGCATTCAAGAGCATTACGCGGCTCCATCTTTACCAGTTGTCTGCAACCCACCAGTAGAAACAGGTTAGATATGGCGAGATGTCGCTCAGATGATCGTGTGTATAGATCAACTGCAGATGATCAAAGTTCTAGCGACCAGTTGCAGCAGTTCGTCAGTATCAGTTGTGCCATCGCATCGCATCGCATCTTTACTACTGGTGGCCAGCGCGCCACGTTTCATGCGTGTCGCTCTCGATGTGATGGAGCTGTCGTGTGCTAGTTTAGAAGCTATGTTGGGTGCGGTCTATGGCGCCACCTCGGGGGAGGTGATCCCGTTGTATTTCGCTGTGTGTGTGTGTGTGCGAGTGTGTGTACGCGCGATGCTCATCAAATTGAATCACGATTCGGGAATATTAAATCCACCGCTCAACTGTGCCCTATTGTTTAACGCAATATACCGTACCCTCTTCTATCCTCGAACTAATGCTGTCGCACACTTCACGGTCTCGCATAGTATATTCCGTAAGCGGAACACGATCGATAGTGCTTGATCGAAAGATGACCCACCACCTGGACGGGGGGGGGGGGGGGGGGGGCAAGGCAACCAATCGCCATGCGATGGAATTCGGTTAGTTCACCCAACACCGAATCTGCGTGTGCGTGCGTGTCTGAGGTTGGGACGAAGCGTGATGGCACCCGTGGCCACGCCACTTCCTAACGGCTTCTTTACGCGCGTAGCAGTGATATCGCTAACCAGTTTATCGGGACAAAAAGCAACACCACGCAAATAAACAAACTGATGCGAAGTTGTTTATGCTTCGGCCGTTGTCAATGCGCATTGGGTGTGGTACTGTCCTAGGTTCGGAGTTTGTTTTTTCTATTCTTTAGCTTCCAAATCCGGTTTGCGGAGTATTCCAGCAAAAAAACCAAACCATTCCACAAATGGGAAGACCCGTTTTTTGCCACATCAGACAGGCGTGTTCTAGAATATCCTGTCTTATCACAGGCCTGAACGCCGCACATAGGGTTCTGGTGATACGGGAAGAACGAACGTACGAGGGGGCACAGGAATGTTGGTGAGCCCATTTGCCTTTGATACGCGCCTGAAACGAACGCATCGAATGATATCTTTATGGAGACAAAAAAATAGGGAACTATCTTAGGATGATTAAATTTTGTTTTCGTGAGCAATCGGAGCCCTGCCCTGCACAAACTCGTTTCAGTCACGAGAAAACACTTTGGCGTGCACGATTCCAAAATTTCAAATTACAATTTACATAGAAAGTGTAAGCCGACACCGACGCGACACGCACAACGGGTCACCTATAGGGGGATTGGGGAGGACACACTACGTCTATTCGAACCCATCTGTCGAAAGTCGTGCAGTACTGTTAATTTGAATGCTTCCGTGAATGGTTCACGAAACTGCACTCAAGTCAAATGCATTACGTGCTCTCGCCCTATTCATAAACGAGACAACCCGTAACGACCGATCGACGGGAAGACGCTAATGACATATTCCATTGCGTCAATGTTGAACCCCGGACATCATATTGCCAGCCAATACAGTGGCGCGCCGATGTTTAACAGACGCATTAACCGGAACCAGTCTAGTCGCAAGACGATCTAACACTGTCGGAACGGTCGGAAAATGGTTGGCCATCGATGACTGCACGGTGAAAGCATCGGCAGCATCGGTCCAGGGACGATAATATCGAGATGCGGGTACCATTGTGGTGGTCGTGGCGGGTACATATCGTTATGATGTTGTGCGACGACGGACAAAAAAGAGCCTAGACCAAGTGAAAGCAAATGTCCCTACACCATGGGCCAACAATGTCAATTATGCTCCAACAGGTTTGAGGCACTAATGGCGATCCGGTGCATCATGCAAATCATGCAATTCCCTACCGGCATTCCCCCCCTTTTCCTGGAAGGCCTTAACGAAACGATTGAAAAATCAATATCCAAACCGTGTGGGTCTCACATCGGAGCACCATTAGTATAAATATGTAATTTACAATTGAATTGCTGCAATTTACAGCTCCGTCTCTGTCGTCCCCCATTGCACTCCGCCACAGGTGCATCGAACTGTACCGGTGGAAAGACGAGCTGATAAACTAACGAAGCGTGTTGCGTTTAGCCCTCACAAGACACAGCCCGAGTCAAACAATGGGCCTGCGCTGTCTTTGGAACCCCTAAGATAGGCAGTCAATTGTCACCTGTTAAGTGGCCACATCGCGAAGCATCGACCATCGAAAATGACGACGTACGACGACCGTCCTGTTGAGCTGCTTTTGGGGGCCCCTACGATGGAATGGAATGCGCCCGTCGAGGAGAACCGAACCGAATTCAGAGTGTGTTTGCTTAACTGTTTGTCTGGAACCCATTTTGGTTGTGGAACGGTACAACAGCGAACCGAACACTTGTCTTTGTCGTTGTTCCTGCTAGCAAAACGCAAAGTGAACGTGCCACACCCAACGCAGCACCAGCAGCGTGGCCATACACGAGGGAGGGTGTAGCAATGCCGTAGCATGATCCTGCAGGTATTCGTTATTTTCCGCGCCACGACGCATTACATTCCCCTTCCACGTTCATGTTCCTGCTGATGACGATGATGTAGATTAGGGTAAACAGGGAACGGTCATGCGAAGCTTTAGTGTGTTACCGTGGTGCAGGTAACTAATGCAGGTTAACCACCGCACGATTCCCTAACCTGGTTCTTCCCGGGATTTGAAGAAAGTATGGTCGCCGTCCGTGAAGGGACAGGCATACTTTGTATTTCAATAGGATGGTGGTAGCCTAACCGGCTTGACCGCCGTTCACTGTTGATGATGACGTCGACATCCTTCCATGTTGACCCAATTGATGTGCTGCTTCAGTACGCACAGAACGCGATTCTAACGCAGTGTCGTCTACTATCGGCTACACCTGATTGCCATAGACACACACAGACAGTGGTATAGGAACTGGAATAGAATGTCGCCATGCGGTATTGCCTCGTATGGTCGTGACGTGAAGATGTGCCGCCAAATCCAGAACCAGAACCGGTTCGGCGCATCGGAACCTGAGAACCAATGTTGGCAGCTAATTGTGACGCGACAGATCGCGCGTTCGATATGCCGACGATCAGTATCACAACGCTGCTCACGTTCGCCAGTTCCACGGTAGCGGAGCAAGTGTGCGATTGGGAGTCGAAGATTTCGCGCATTCAAAACAAGTTAATCACGATCTTTGCAGCGTTACCCAGCACTGTATTCAAGTGTAAGTGTTACTTGATGATCGCACCCTTTGGGTGAATGGACACCAATGTGTCAAGCTTTCTACGCTGCCTATCGCTATCGATGCGGAAACCGCACAACTCTCTAGTACTACAGCTTCCTTCTCCTCTCGTCCACCTCAGCAGTAGCCGTAGCTAAGCTTTCTTTCCACTTCTCCCTATCACCACCACATCCGGGGGACATTCGATCGATAGGGATGATTGGTTCAAATGAAAAGGCAATCTCAAAGGGCTTTTCCTTTCTGCTCAACGCGCCGCGGGGACCATTTGGTAAACGAAACAAAAGTGACAGTGCTGAACGGCAAATATAACGCAACGCCACGCCGTATCGCCTCACCTTAAAGTGAAAGTCGTCCCACGGAAGTTCGTATATCTTTGGCATCACAACCAAGGCGCGACCCTTCGCGCGATCGGAACGTAACGGAAGGGATCGAACGATCGTATGTCCGCACCCTCCGGGGGAATCGTGCCGTTCAAGGGGAACACACGGATGATTACAGGTGAGCGATCACCGGGGAGATCCCACACAAATAGTTACTCATTGCAAATGCGCTTCCAGGAAGGGTTTCGCCGTTAGTATTGGCGAGTTGGAATGAAAGAATAGCGGCTTGCTATTGATAGGATTCGATTCCGGTTTAATCCAGCTGTCGGCAGCTCGTATTGCTAGATGTGCTGGATCCAAAAATCTCCCGTGGAAGATAGCTTGCCGAACCAAAAACATGTTGCCAAACCCGATGCTTGGATAGGACCAGCGGTAGCCGAACATAAGGATCATACAGCACAAACGTTTCCAGAAGGAAAAGAAGAAATTCATAAAAGGCAAACACAGCAAGCCAGCCAAAAGATTCGGGAGACGAAAGACAGAACCAGCACGAGATCTGCCAAAGAGTGTGATCACCAAGTCTGCAACAAACCGGTTCCTTCCGCTGTATGCGAGGGATGATGATGACGAGGACGACGACGACGACGACGAAAGCAGGTTCGCGAATGCGAACGTGCTGGACTTTAAAATCATTTCAAAATATGTCTTTAAATTCCTGGAATGATCCGTGGCTACGGCCAGCAAACGGAGTACGAGACAACGACGCCAGCTTCAGCTTCGCATAATCACGTGGGTTGGTTGGTTAGCGCGGGAAATATCTTGCTTGCGTACAGTGTATAATGATGCAGTACTGGGGCCCTTTTTCTCATCACGTTTAAGGAAGGGGGAGACCGTGAGTGATTAGACGGACTGCATAACATATCAACCGGGCCCCGGTTGTACCCCCGGGTACAGGTAACAACCGAAAGAAGGGTCGCTTCACATTGTGTATCGCGTAAAAAAAAGCGCGGGAAAGCGCGGAAAAGCACGTGATTTCCATTCGAATCTGGCGGTCTTGTTGGTGGGTCCGGACTCCGGAGTGATCTTTCACCTTCCTTCAGTCAAATTTTCGTTCCATCATCGCCACCACGACCACAATGCCTACCGCACACACCGTTATGGAGCGAGCCTTTTAAGCAATGACGCACTACTCTTCCCTTTCTCCGGGTTCGTGGAGTGGCCCCAACGGTGCGCTGACCCGCTTTTTTTTATTTCTCCGGCAGCATACTCACACCCGCAGTTCTTATGCTGCTGCTGGAACGGCGTCGCTTTCATTTCATTATGCTCTCGCCCGCGAAACACGAACGTGGGTCTTGGACAGCGTAGTCACCGGAACCATGGTGGTGGCGTTCATCATGTTGATCCCTCATCCCCCCGGTTGTATGCGTGTGCTGGTCGCTCCACGGCGGTGCTACATAAGAGAGTGAACACACGCAAGCGCAGCTTCGCGCTCTCTGTTGTAGCACGAATTTTGTTTTGATTTTTCGATTCGCGTCCAAGCAGATTTTGGAAGGTGGACGCTTTGCGGTGTGTCCCTAGCAACCGATCGCGTGCACTGCTGCCATGTGCGCTTACGATACCATTCGTCACGCGCGTTGACATGCTGGGCGCGAGCACAGCGTTGACTAGATTCCTTGGATGATAAACTTATTTTTCGGAAAAGTAAAAACATTACATTGAACTTCTAGACAGTAGGCGGCACCAAAAAGCCAAAGTTCAGTTATGAGAATCATCCATCGTGACGTAAGCTAAGGGGTGGGGCGTTCGGGTATTACTCTTGGATGTTGGCGTTGGAACAATCAACACCAACAACCCCCCGGGCCAACACTTCTTCATACTTTCACTTCTTTTCTTCTTGTGTGATCTCCATCCTTCCTCACCTCCCCTAAGACGCCGGAAGCGAATCACGGTGTAAACCGGCGCAACCACAATAACAACATCCAACCTGGTCATCCGCTGCCTGATCGAACCGCATTATACCAGTTATGCTGCGGTGCATACCTCTACGCGCTGTTGCGTAAGCGGCTTGTCCCATGCTGCTTCCGAGTTAACACCGATATCTGGAATGCATAAATACCAGCGATGCTGTGGACTTAACATCGATGCACATCGAGAGTCTACCACGCGATGATGCCAAGCCCTGTGCCTGGTATGGCGCACTTTGCCCCTCTGTAGTGCATAGGGTAGGCGGAGGATGGAGTGATACCAACCCTAACATAGACAGATGCCAGGATGCTGAAAAGTGAAGTTGAAAAACCAGTTCCACTCGCTTCCGTAAGGGAGTCCATTGGATCGATCCGTCATCGGATGTTGTCGATGGTTGGAGCACTATGAATGCAAAGGAATATTGGGGGTGTTGCTCTGAAAGAGGACGGAGTGTTACTAGCACTTTGAGGTCCAACCAGTGTTCCACGAATCCATACAAGGGCAGAATGATCGATCATAAAAGGCATTTTTAGTTAAAAATAGTCTCTAGTCTAACTATTTACGACTTGTGCAGCTGAGGGGATCACGATAGCACCACAGAACAGAACCGTGTTCCATACCAACGAAGGAACTAAGATCAGAATCGCCTCGAGTAGACACGATGACACACGGCCATGAATCACGGACAAATACATGCAATCACGCTAATTGTTCGTCAATGCATTCCTCTCCCTGTCGTCGACGTCAGCGATGTGCATATTCATCTAACCTGACGGCTAGGCTAAAGCCAGAATTGCCAGCCGATCGTCGAAGTCAATCAAACGCAGTCGTTCGTCGGAGATCGTACGGGACGGATCAGTAGTACAGTATAGTTCTCTAGAATCGCAGGCCAAGTGTACGATGGGCAACTCTAACTTTCCAAGTGGTTCCAAGAGCAGCGATGCTCCATCCATTCCGGAGGGTGTTCAAGTCGAGGGAAAGGAGGCAGCCGAATCGACAGGGCCCGGTAGGAAGCTTTGTTAAGTGTGTGGGATAAGCGTTAAGAATTCAGGGAATCGGTTAAGAACTATCTGTCACTTCGTTGCATAACATTATCGTTAGTTAACGCTGAAGATTCATAACCATTCCCTACAGATTACCGTTCAAACAAGTGACATCTCTGGGTGTACTCGAAGCCAGAGCAATGAACATAGGTAGCGTATTAGTGTATAAGCACCGGCAGAGTGCGTGCTTCCTATCCCGTTTGATACTCAAGCCAGTTTGTGATGCCACACCGGAACCCGGAAACCGCAAACAACATCGTATTAACCAACATTAAGCCACAGCGACAACCGGAGTTTTTAGTTGAACACATGCTTCCTCCCTAATTTGTTCACCCTTGCTACAGATTAACCGTCAGCAGCTACTAGTGCATCAGTAAATTGTCAAGACAATTATTCAATTAAATCTCACATTCCTCATTTCCCCATGCGGTTGGTACGGTTTACGTGCTGGTCATTCTTTAAGATGCTGACCGCAACCAAGGAGAAGAATTGTGAAACAATGCACCAACCACAGATTGCCCATTGGTGGCACTCTAACGAGCGGAATGCTGCGTAGAAAGGATTGTTTTATGATTAATACA
>NC_064874.1:48686902-48714402 GCF_943734745.1 Anopheles darlingi
CATTCGTTTTGCCGTCCATTTTCCGTTTCCAATTTTGTAAAATATTTTTAATATATGTTGCCTCATCCGGTACGTACAGGCCGCCGTAGCAACTGGTGAGTATGTTATTGAAAAGAACAATAGTGTTTTTAAATTTACATAATTGAATATGTTCTCCTTTCATCCAACAGCATTTAGATATTAGATTGTCCGATATCAACTGTAACAAAATATTTCTCTTTGGAGTGTTGTAGTTAAATTTTGTTACAAACACATTTGTTACTTGCTCTACGAACGTTGTGTTTCTGGCCAATCTTTCTAATTCGTTCAACTCATCAATAGTATCCACAGGCAAATTTAGATAGCTATAGGATGATGTTGCCGGAGGTGGTGTCGATGAGATAACTTCTTCCGTTGCAAATACCGCTGTTGGAACCGGTGATGGTGGTGCCTGTGCGTATTGGATGCGAAGCACTGTATCACGAACTATGTTCTCTAGCTTCTCTATTATATTAATATAATCTGGGGATTTGTCGCACTGTGGCTTTTCGAAGGCAGAAATGATTTTCCTGATTTCTTTCATGATTTCCGTTTCTGTCTTTTCCTGATTTCTAATTCTCTTCCGCATCGCCGCATTCTGCTGTCGCAAAAGGCTGCAATTTTGGCAGTCGCAGTAACACTCTGGGATCTCTGGATATTCCTAGGAAGAGTAGTTTGAAAGAGGCATTAGAAATAAAGCTATTGTTTCTCCAGATGTATCTGTATGTAGCCATGGATTCCATGAGTTGGGACGTCTTGTGGGGCAGTAGTCTGCCACTGCCGATGAAAGGTAAAGAACCACGGCCTACGTTGCGGTTACTGCACACGATTCTGTCCGCAAGAACCGCAAAAGAACGCTAGACCCACACCAACCAAAGCAAAGGATGCAATGTATAGGACGAGTCCTGGTCGAAGGACGCTCCGGATCAAGAAAACTGACTGCCCGTTCGACTGAACAGAGCCCGCTTCCCGAGCAAGGATTGGCGGTCTTCGGGTTAAGTGCACGGATGTCTGACCAACCCAAAATACTCACTTCCATACTAGTTCACGGTTCCGCAAACGATGGTGATTTTACCAGGGGTTGAACGATCAGCGCCTGAAACACAAGAGGTAATGCAACTTATCAATAACTATGCATTCAGGACGATTATACGAACCAACTAATAACGGCACCTAGGATAAAGTTAGGGTAAAATTACGAGAAAAACCGAGAACATTTTTTTTGTGTTCTAAAAAAATCAAAACATGAGGCCTCGTCCACATCATTTGCGTCTGCGACAGGATTTCCGACTGGTTTGGGAAAAATATATTTTATATGAACTGCAACAATATCCAAATTATCAACTGAAGGTAGATAAAATTCCGTTTTTGTAAATTTAGTGTGATGTGGTAGAGCAATTCAGGATTTTATTAAATCGCGTACATTTCGGTCCCGGTTGATGTGGATTAGGCCTAACCAATTTTTAGTACAACGCTAGAGATGGTCACCGAATAATCGTCAGCGATTCAGATCATTTTTTTTTTGTAATTATCTATAGCTATTTATAACATTTCGTACGACGAATATTGTCAGGTATTCAAAATTGCGATCAAAATTGCAATAAAAAATATTTCACTATTTCCTTGCTCTCACAGCTACGTTTTGATTTTAACTATGTTTATTGGAATACAGAAAAATCCTACTTAGAATATTGAATCTGTAATCACAAAGGAGTTCGTCTGTGCGCATCGTAATTAATAGAACTCGAGAGATAGCGTGTGCGGTTGGATTCTGAGGTAAGAACAATAGATAAGTCAGGATGGCCGAGCGGTCTAAGGCGCTACGTTCAGGTCGTAGTCTTCTCTGAAGGCGTGGGTTCGAATCCCACTTCTGACATCTGATTCCTATATTTTTGTTTCCTACCATGGATTGATAACAATGTACATTTAACTATTACACCAACATGTCTGTTAATCCACAACTTAACTTAGAACTGAAGCGGCACACATTTTGTGCTAAAATGCTTGATGGTCTATTCAAATGTAATACACGATCAAACAAATGATCTTCATACATTGATAATACGTAAGTAATTCCAATTTATCAAAATAAATAACTCAAAAAACGATTAAGGCGAAGACTAGGCGAAGATCCCTCAAGTGAAAAAAGTGGGATGTCAGAAGTGGGATTCGAACCCACGCCTTCAGAGAAGACTACGACCTGAACGTAGCGCCTTAGACCGCTCGGCCATCCTGACTTGTTGCGAAGGGGGGGGCACAATAAGGCACAAGTACTTTGACATGTTTACCTTATCATTATATCTATCTTCTATCTTCTTCTTCTATCTTCTATATATATAAAAATGAATGTGTCTGTCCGGATGTCCGGTATAGACTCCGAAACTACTGAACCGATTGACTCCAAATTTGGTATGTGGGGGTTTTTGGGGCCGGTGAGTGCTATAGGCATGGTTAGAAACCCCCCGCTACCTTCCTTCATGCCCTTCCCTAACGCTTGATTGTTAAAAACATTTATTACTCCGCAAGTTATGAATCGAATACCATTAACACTTGCACAATTGTTGATGGTCATCTGAGAAACTATGGGACAAAATTTGGTCTACAGCGGATGAGGGGAAAGCGGAGCTTCCATACAACTCCAATCCTTAAAATACGCCCTAGGGCAATATGGGTATCGTTTCCTAGGTTTTGATGGTCTAAATAGGTTAGTTTTATTTAATATCCTTTAAATTGTTTCTTTCACCTATCCACCACCACCACCCTCCATTCCGTACATCTTGCAGAGCAGAATAATGGGTGGGAAAGTTATATAGTTGCGAATAAAAACAATAGAAGAACGAGAAAGAGAGAGAGAGAGAGAGAGAGAGAGAGAGAGAGAGAGAGAGAGAGAGAGAGAGAGAAAGAGAGAGAGAGAAAGACAAAGAGAGAGAGAGACAGAGAGAGAGAGAGAGAGAGACAGAGAGAGAGAGAGAGAGCCTGCGGTGGAATGATAACAATGGGATCGGCAACGCTGCAGAAATCGTTACCATTTTTTATTGGTGTGTCTACTGTTGGTTTTAATTTTCTTAACAATTTCTTAAGTTCAATCAAGTCATTAGTTAATCAAGAAGTTGCTTTAAGTTTCACAAGTCAATTTACATGAAACAATTATAAAAACTCATTCAGTTGTGGAGTATTTGAATTGATCAAAAATTATATTAATTTTTGATTATTGATTTACGTGCCTCTTATCATTGACGATTTTCAACGTAGCGGGTTATGAATGGTAAACGATCGGAATTGCATGCATAAACATATAAAGGAGCAGTAACCGAATAGTAATAGAAAACAATACCAACATATCTATCAGGAACGGCTTGCGATTTGAATGATCACCGAGAATGTCCGAGAGAGAAGAAAGACCCTCGATCTGATCGATGGACGTTTGAACGAATTTGAAGTGCGGTGCTTTTAGTTATGATCTATCATGTGACTATGTAAATCATCGTAGGCTGAATACCGGAAAAAATGGATCAAATGTGTCGTATTGTAATGTCGTTGACCCATACCACCATTTGAACTTAACGAGCTATGTGCAAACCGAACACTAAAGTCAAAGTGTTTTATAAAAAAAAAACTTGGGAAAATATAATTCGTGGTCCCAAATGACATCACTTAGCCCGAAAGACAAAGCCTTTAAACTCAAGCATCATTTTAACTTTCCAGTTCATATTTACAATCACGTCGCATCGCTATTTCCAACATCACTAACAGACCTAACTATTGATTTGGTTCATTGATAAATCGAATACGACCAAATGATGGAATAAATAAAATAATATCTACCGAAATTTTCAAGTTTCTGTTTACGATAAACCCACGACCCATCAAAGACAGTACGAAGTCTGTCGGGGCAGCTAGTTTACTATAAACAAGTGATATTCAAACGCAACCGCTTTGGATTGTATCAAACTGGACAGTTTATGGTCGTTTAGTATGAATAACCAACCGAAAAAGTTCAGTGGGTAAGGTCTGGTGAACTGGGAGACCATTCATTCTTCGCTTCAAATTTGGTTAAATTGTTCCTGCACCAGTCTTGGACAAAATTCGCTGTGTGCGAGGGCGCGCTCCATCTTGCTGGAACACATAATCGTCGTCTCCGTATAATCTTTCCAAAATAGGTTTATCTAAGCCAAGCTAAAACTTTAGTTTTAAAATCCATTGAGTTAATTTTTATGTCTTTAAAAAAACTAGGGGTAACTTGCCGCGCATGCACATACCCACCATAACCCTTCACACTAAAACTGGGAACGTTCCTTTGATTATCTGTTACATCCTTGATGTTTATGGGCCACGATCTATCGTTTTGGTCATTATGATTTTGCTCTAGAACAAATAGTTTTCATCTAACAACACAAAGTCTCGGCCAGCGTGCCGAAATCGATTTTTAAAACACAGGCTCGTAATGTTTGCTTCGTTACTAAAATCAGACCACCAACAGACCAATCCAACTCTCAAAATACTAAGTAAACACTGTAGTTTAACAGAAAAATATTGATACTTGAGCTAGGTGCTGTAAATGTACCATAACCCAGCAAAACGTCCAGCAAAATTTTGTATGAGAACATATTGGACACGGTGTATATGGCTACATGGGTTTTCTCGTTCAATTATTGTTTTAGCGCTAGAATAATAGGAAATCGTTAGTTTTATTCGTTAATTTTGATGATTCTATATGATTGTTCTAATCTTGAAAGTGTATTGGCAATTTTGGGCGAGTCGTAACGCATAACTGAGTAGCGTAACAGACAGGAAAGTGTTGTGTCGTATTTGTACCGCTAATTTGTTTTCCTATCTTGTTTTTCATCTCTTTTTGAGGGTTGTAATAGTGCTAATGATGATCAGTTCTTTTAAAGGCTTCGGCAGGATGTAATGGACTTGACTTGAATTGGCTTCTCGAATGTTGATTTTCCTTTGTCATGATCTTGAATTCGGCAACATTTGTCTACTACACCTTTGCCACGCACGGTGTAACTGTGTAAGTCAAAGGTGTATTGTGGGGGAGATCGAGTTTTTTCATTAGAAGCCAACGTTCCTTTTCATACTGTTGGAAACGCTATGTCTGTTTGAGCAGAATTCAAACGTATGAATCTCATTTTCCGGGCGTGTTTGCTCCAAAATTATTAAATTATAATTATTATTATTAGAAGCTTCGGGCCAAATTTCTCCAAATCTTGCACATTTGTTTGTGGCTACTTTAGATACTATGCCAAAAAATGGATCATTGCCGGGTTAGGAGGGGTGGGGGCTTCCATACATTTCTAAACCTTAAAATCCATTCTGGGGCAATATGGCCATCGTTTCCCAGGTTTTTGGGGTCTCTAAACTGATTGGTTATATTTGGTTAACTCTATGATGAAACCCTCAGCTTTGCACTATTCCTTCAATTCGAAATAGGGTGATAGTACGATTAAATCAATTTGTGGTGTATCGAAACTTTATACAGCCGGTAGGATCGAGATTGTATTTTTTTCCATTTAACAAAGCACATCTACGTTTCAAGGATGTTTATGAATCTGCTATCCTTTTTGATCAAAAACGGTGTGGTAAAGTTAACATATTAGTGAAATAATGTTTTATTTACTTGCGAAAGAAGATTACGGCTTCGAATAAAGATCAGAAAATTGATTTGTTGGCCATATCTGCTTGCAGCATAGCATAAAATCCGTTGGGAAACATCTTCTGAGTTCGAATTAGTAAATGGGGTGCTAGGGGAAAGCATTGTTCTTCATTTCGTGAGCTTTACGCGATGCTTTTAACGGTTTGGAGAGACATATGAGAGTCAGTGGTTCTAAAAATTAACAAAAATTTATAAACATCATGCCAAACCCCGTTTTACACATTTGAAACCATTAAGATTTGATAACGAATTGTTATTTTCGGGATTTAGATGATTTGGTTACTTCTTTTCGCTGATAAAAAAAATAAATCAAGGTGGTTGTGGGATTTATAGAAGGTACCCCTCCACCGGTGCCATAAATTATCTCATGAACTTGCTGACCGGCAGGAGAGAGCAGAGCGATTAGGAGTTCTCAACTAGCCCGCGACCAAGGCAGTTGGAGATTTTTTGATCGCTCCGAGAGTCGCTCGAATCTGTACTATACTAAAAGACTATACTAATAAAAGACTATATTAATAAACGATTGGAGGATTTAAAAAACCAACCTCAAGCGCGGGCCAAGTCAATATTTACAACAGTGGTCTTATACTAACTGGACACTTCATGTTTTGTTAATATGCGGCCAAAATTCAACCTGTGATTGTATCCATTCCTATAGGTGTTTAATAACTTATTTTTAGAGTAGAAAATAGTAATAAAAAGTCTCGATTTGAAATAGTGTTCCTTGAAGATTTTCTGGAACAAAATGATGGTGGTCTTATAGTAACTGGACAGAATGTACGCTCTCTGGTAAAACTAATTAAACTGTTTGGCGCGATTTCAAAAGTCTACATTTTACAAAGGATATCATTCTTGATAATCGATAAGAAAGACACAAAACCTAATGATGGTTCAAATGCACCTTATATCCGTATGAAATCGGGCAAATTAGCAAGTTGTATTTATAAAATATATGCATCAAAATTTTTAAAATTCTCCCTTCGAAATGAATACACAAAATACTCCTATTGACCTGTCGCGGTGATCAGGACTTTGAATACACAACTGGCAGTTTGTCGTAAATTTACTATCGATTTTGTTCGATAGTAATAAGATGGACCCCAACTCCACACTGTGGGGAAGAGAGCCTCATCTATTGTTTTGCTGTCAGAAGTGGGATTCGAACCCACGCCTTCAGAGAAGACTACGACCTGAACGTAGCGCCTTAGACCGCTCGGCCATCCTGACTTATCTATTGTTCTTACCTCAGAATTCTACCCCACCCGCTAACTCGCGTGTTCTATTAATTACGATGCGCATGCACGTGCGCCTGCGTAACCAGTCGTTAGACATTCATTTTTGCTTTAATCAGACATAGGCAGCGTATAAGATGATTTTCAAATTTTCTTACATTGCGCAGGAAATATCATAGAGATTATATTCGTAAGATTTGTGAAAACGTTCGTCATGCCAACCGAAGTCGACAGAATGAAAAAAAACTTAAAATAATCTAACACAACTTACAAATGAAATAAATAGAAATAGAAAACAAATATAAATAAATAAGAAACAGAATGTGGGCAATGAAAGCCCAACTTAACTAACACTAACAGAAGGTCAGTACTGTCGGTAGTAGCGCGCCAGATAAGTAAACAAGACACTAACTCAAAACAACGTTTATGTAATTTAGCAAAAACATTTTTTTTAATAATACCCTTTACAGTGTGTTTCATTCATGAACATAGATGAACCCTTTTATTTAGACTACCGCACAATAAAGGATTTAGATGTCAGAAGTGGGATTCGAACCCACGCCTTCAGAGAAGACTACGACCTGAACGTAGCGCCTTAGACCGCTCGGCCATCCTGACTTATCTATTGTTCTTACCTTAGAATTCTACCCCACCCGCTATCTCGCGTGGTTTATTAATGAACGGAGGTGCGCATGCGTAATCAGTCATTACAAATTAATTATTTTCAACCAACCTTGAAGGAGGGGGGGGGGGGGGATGGCTTTGAGCAGGACGAATCATAAGAGGCATCATGGCAAGATTCGTAAAAATCTTTGTCTTTGTACCAGTCAACCGATCGAAAAATACATTATAATAACCTAACATCCTATCTTGAAAACCACATTCTTTTTGACATGTAGAGCAGACGAGTCGTAATGTCTTACATATAGGGCTAATCTTTTTTATCTATCATTTATTTATCTAGCAAAAGGACAAAATTTGGCAGATTTTTCAATTGATCTTCAAGACATCAAACTCGCAAATCTTGCTTACAAAAGAAGAACGGTTTATGACGAGTTTCATAAAACAATCATAGAGGGGAAAAGTATTATGAAACGTACTTTTTAAATGAAAGATGAAAGTGAATAAACAGTACACAATAACAATCAATACATTTCAATTGGACTGACCCCTACTGGTCAACGATCGATCATGAGGTGCCGGTTGTTTGATTGAGGGGTGTGTATTGTATTCTTCAAACGGTCAGGTCAATATAGCTTTGCTAGTATACCCCTCCTCCTCTTTTCGATAACTTATTAAATGAAGTAAGCGAGCTTCTGTAAAATCTCACCACCTCTTTACAGTGCTTATTTTTAATTTATTCTACTTCTTATCTACAACATAAATAAAGGATTTAGTTGTCAGAAGTGGGATTCGAACCCACGCCTTCAGAGAAGACTACGACCTGAACGTAGCGCCTTAGACCGCTCGGCCATCCTGACTCGTTACACCTGATAGAATCATATTTGGGCTGGCCGAAGCCACAATCGCCGCGATCCTCATTATCAGATAGTAGTGCACGTCTACTATGTTTTGTAACTTTAAACACAACTTTTAAAACAAAACAGCAGCAATCATTGGGTAAAAGGTAGAACTCTATTCTTCGCTCATTATTTCTCCTTTTTACAGTTTCTAGTTTTGTATTTGACAAAGGATGCTCTTACATTTCCTCGCTTGGTACTAAGAAACAATCGCTTTCAATGTATTTTCCCGTCTCACCTTTTCCCACAGCAATCTTTGTTGTCAATGAACGAACTTCAGATCGTCGTATAATACGTACAACTCAATGCTGTGTTTGCGTCTCAATTGCCCTTCTTACAAACATTCTTTCAGTGTTTTTTTTCCTTCACTGGCATTTTGCTCCGAACATATAAAACTGAAAAAAATGTAGTGCATTTTCAGATTCCTCGAGCGTGATATGGAAAATATTTATAAAGCTGTAGATCAATAGGTGAAATTCACTCAAATAAAATAGGTACAAAACAGACAAAAGCATTGAAAGCCTTTGTACCACCTTTGTGGTCTTTGTATTACTGGTAGATAGTTGCTGAGCAGGCAATGAAACTATTTCGCGCGTTTTTAATCATCTTACCAACGAAATTTCCGGTACCAAAATGTCCGTTACAGAACAGTAACTGCGTTGTCCGTTCGTTGCTTCCGTTGGTTGCTGCCCCATTCCCACAAAGTCCATTCACCAATCGACCGTCTGCCGTCTAAATCATCCGAACGGTTAATCCAATCCCATGCAATCCCAATCCCAATTCCTCTGCTCACATAAAAGGCTCCGTCCCGTGCACAGTGACCACGGGTCAGCCAGGGTCTGGTTTTAATTATTCGCAGTTCATAGAACGTCCATCAGTGCGCCGAATGGTCATAAGGTTGACCTTTCCTAATACCGGAACGACCATAAAACGAGTCTCGCACACTTCTTGGGAGCGTCCGGCTTAAGACAATTTTCTGCCGCGGTTGGGGCACGGGGTGATAAATCAAAGGCCCAGCAAAGGTCGTCCCGTGTCACTACCGTGTCCAGTTGCAGCAAGTAAGAACACGGGACATCGTTACAATCAAATCCATCTCACCGTTTCCCACCGTCAGCCCTTTGCAGAGTGACCCTTGAGGCGTTAGCGGAGTAAATCAAAATAGTGAAACAAGTTTGATCGCTTGTAAGCTCTGTACCGGCTGTGGTCCCCGGGAATGTTTTGCTACAAACTAGCAGTTTGCCGATTGACCCTCCCGTCCGCTGACCGCTCGTGGAGGGACGTGCTCAAAAGATTAGGCTTCAAGTGAGATGTCCGTGCGAGCGGTTCCGGAACAAACCAGCCCGTAAAGGTAATAATAATTAGGGAAACTTTCAATTTAAATCGGAATCCTCGTGGCGAACACCCATAAAACTCCCGGTCAGTAAAGGTCGTCGGGACAGCACACGGAAGCTTGACCTGCCCTGTTGACCCGGTCATCGGTCCAGTCCAGTCCAGTTGGCATGATTTGCATACGATTGCATTCATCCAGCCCCCGGTACGGTTTCGGATCCTTTAAGAAAAAGGATCCCAAGCGGTGGAAGCGTTGGCGCATCGGTAAGACCGGACGGGTGCAGGGTGAATCGCATAAATGTCTTCCCCATCATCCCGGACTGGTCAGTGTGAGAAAAAGGTCAGTATTAAATCCGTCGACCTCGACCCAAAAGGGGCCACTACCACCAGCACCACCACCAGCACCACCACCAGCAGCACCTTGAATCCTTCGTCCTTTTGCTCGGTCACCTTCGACCCATCCCTTCGAACCCTTATCGGGGTGACCCCGGAGACCGGGAGATCCCGTGCTAGACGTGGCTGCAGCGCCGCCGCCTTTGGCCGTTTTGCTGCCATTTGACCAGGTCACGGCGCCAGGGGCCAAGTGTCGTAACCCCTTTCCGGGGTGTTTGTGTGGCGCACGCCATCAGCTGACCAATGGTCAGTTAGGGGGTCCGATATCCAGCCCGCAGTCCAAAGGTAGAACCGTTGTTAACGGTTACGGATATCCGCGTGTAACTACATCATAATAAAAGCATCACTCGTCCTTGAGGAACCCATAGACAAAGAGTAAGAATCACGAAAGACGAAGGGGTCGCTGGAAGATGGCCAGCAAGGGTCAAGACGCCGTCTTGATTTAATCAAATCCGATCCGGTCCACCGGTTCGTCCATCTAAACTGACCAGTCGTAGGGCCAGCGTTGACCACTCAGGGTTCGGCCCCTACGATTTGCAAAATGTCCTCGAATTAACATCGAGAGCATCGTTTAATGAATAACATGCACTTGAAGAGGGGCCCCTCGGTGGTTGCTTCAGGCGTACGGAACCGCCTTGGAGAGCGCATCGTCGGCCGAGCCGTGTACTGGTAAGGGTAAGAAGAGTAATGGCGACCATCAGAAGGATAAACCTATCCTGAAGGATGAGGATCTTTGAGAGAGGCTTGGAGTACAATTGTTGCTTCTTCTTATATACCAAGTTGAGGTGTTCGATTGTTACAACCAAAGCGTTTGTTGTACCGTGATGTGATCGAAGAGTAAAAATGAATTCGATCTGTTTTAAATGATAAATCCTGTTCTTGTCACTATCCAGAGCACAGCTGAAATATTGGTATTTCAAAGCAAATGCTTTGACAGGAATTATCTTTAAAGGTTCAAATATCAATGGATTGTAGCTCGAAAACGCTGAAATCATAACTTACATCATATTATTTGTTAATATATTGCTTACCAAAAAATGGCCATACCTTTTAGATACCTGGACATTGTCCAAAGCATCAAATACTTAGAAAATCATATTCTCTGTCCGTTAAAGTGTCCGTCTGCGTGTCACATACTAATAGCCTCAAAATGTCGCATTACTCTGCTTTATTCAATTCAATCCAGGCAACGGTATTTAGCAACTTCCAAAGGCATTTCCAACTGCCAACGGTCGTCCCGTGGCTAACACGACCCTACAAATGGTAACCAACGGCCAACAGCGAACCGTTAGGCTGCATAAAAGGGGGTAATCAACAGCCATGCAGATGAAACAGCCGTGCAGGAGACAAGATAGCGCGATGAGCATACAGCTCAACATAAACTGAAAGAAGAAGAAAAAAACCATCACACGCACACTCGCACCAGAGGATAGCATAGACGGGAAGCAAATAAATAGAGAATAAAAAACTAAACAAAAAGTACCAGAGGAGATGCAGAGGAAGAAACGGAAGCGGCCAAGGCGAACCATGCCGTAGGACGTTGATGATGAATATTCCATCGAAAATTGGCAAACAGGATATAAATCAAAGGGGGAACTCTCGGCTCTCGCACTATCTCGATATGGTTCCGGCCATATCGGCTGCGCCAGTCATTGTCAGGTCCAGGTGGAGTTTTGTTGCCAGCTTCTGCCAGCCCGGCGATGGAACAAACTCTGAAAACCAACGGAAGCCAAGGAAGAAACAAAAGTAAAAGAACTAAAACGAAGACGCAACGAAAGCAACCGAAAGTGAACGAAACAACACTGTCCTAGTTATGGGAGCTAGCGGCTGTGGGGTGGTCCCGCAAAAATACAGGCGCATGAAGGGGACAAAATTCTGTCACCATGAAGCAATTTTGCGAAAAGTAACCGAATTCGCAGAAGACGACAAAACTTGTGGTCCGGCGTTAAGCATTTAAATAAAAGACAAAAGCATTGCTAACTACTGGGAGGCCAGTGGTCGAACGAAAATGAAGAAAAGCGCCTTAGGAAATAGAATAAAACCAAACAGCGACGAAGTGGATCTTAAGAATGGGTTGCTTAGATGCACGTGGCTCCCAAATGTGGTACATACCTTTTGAGTCGAATTTTTTGCTTCTTTCGTTATCGATTCTGATTACCTCATTACCAACATTCTATAACATTTTTTTAAATCTCATTTCGGTAGAGGGTTTTCTCTTAGCCTTAATATTGTTTTCTATTTTCATCTTATGTAAATGCAAAATCCCTTTGTTTCCTTGCTTGTTTCATATTTAGCTCCTCACTGTTGCCCCACAAAAACCCCCGGCTCTTGTTTAATTCTTTAGTTAATTTTCGTATCGACCTTCCACGAGGTTGCCGTCGAGGTGCCACACCGGTCGGTAAAAGATTTTGAACATAAGAAGTCGTTATGCGCCGAGCATCGTCTGCCGAGAGCGGCGGAGTTGCTTGGGAAAAGGGGTGATGAGTACTTATTTCTTTTCCAGCTGCGCGCTTCCATCTTTCCGGGTGTTTTTTTATTCTTCGCGTGCCTTGGACATCCTTGGGCACTTTTTTCTCGGCTTTCGCTGTCGTAGTTCGCTTTTTGCTCAACTCTTTCACACGAACTCCAGCCCTTTTCGCTCGGTGCTGGTCGTTGGTGTCCTCACTCGCGCAGCTATAGGGGACCTATAAGGTGTCAGCAGTGGCATCGTTATGTACTGCGGTGATGCGTCTGCCCGTTAGACACTGCTCGGCGATAGCGCTAATGATAATAGGAGGCAGGACGTCCGACGACCGGATCCTAACGCTGCTCTGCTTCGGCTTATGAGTCGAATGTTACGAAAAAAAGAACGTTCTAAATTGGCATCGGTTAAAATCCATCTTAAAGTTTGTTTTCGTTTTCTTGCTCATCATTCGGCAGCCAGCTTCTCGTCAATCCCCTTCCTCTCGATTATGCTTGTGATGGGCGCACGGTGCGATGTTTTATGTACAATTTCGGCCTCTATTTCTTCATTCCGAAGAAGTTGTCCTTGCGGCCTGCATCATATCGCTGTTCTCGAGCCGGCACGTCGTCCCATCAGAATGACGTGATTTCATGTCGCTCTATTACTCTTGTTCAGCCGAAATGGTAGCTTCTGTGTTTCATATTTTTTTTGTCTTCTAATTTATCCGAGGCGCGTGGGAAGTCTACCCTTCCAAACGCCCCACTGGAATGGCTAGACGGAGCTCTATTATGGCTCTAGGATGAGGGTATATTCCGAGAGGATGTATTTGTAAGCTGATATTAGGTAATAGAGAAATTACTTCACCAAATAGCATCGTGCCAGCTGTAAGGTGGAAATTGCCGAATATTCTAACCTAAAAGGGGAATATGTATGCTCCTTTCGAAGGTGTTTTTTCTTTTTTTTCACAATAATGCTTATGGTAAGGAATTGAAGGATAGCATCATTGAGCGTTTGTTAGACAAATGAAATAACCCATAATGAAATAGTCCACAAAAATTACAATATTTGCTTCATAAATGACTTCTGTACCATCCATGATTCATGTTACTCGAATTCATCTAAGAATCGGAAACGAAAGGAAGCCCAAGTAAGGCGGACACTCTAAAACTTTGTCAAATTTCCGATTGAACAGGAGCAAGTGTCGTGCTAAAAGGAAAAAAAGTGTTCGACTGAAGCAAAAGAAAGAAGGTCGCCTTTTCCTGTAATTGCCAAGTTGTAATTATTTCTGTGATATTCTCAAATCTCCCCTGAGTTTCTTGGTCCCTTCTTTATTCATTACAGTTGATTGAATGTTGCCCAGAGTGGTCACAACAATTGCGACCGAGAGAGTTATAGCTAGCCCAAGGGGGCAGGATAATTAGTGGTTCAACTGGTGAATGATGAAAGTTTTTGATTTGTTTTTTTGCCATGCTATTTGATACGTTCAAAGGGATGGTTTTAATTATTGTGGTAAGAGTGTTGGAGCGTTTCGTCTTCTGTTGTTCTATTGGATTCAGAGAACATTTTGAATAATGGACTGACGGGAGTACCAGTTGATTTTAAATTAATTCTCCAACTAAACGCATAAAATGCCGTTAGCTATCATAATGCCGTATTGCCAAAACGGAATATTAACATGATTTCATGCGATTCATAAAATATATGAACCTCATCCTAACAGTGCTTCAGCTCCGGTGTTGAAATCCTTCGAGCGTTTCGGAATCTGTTTGCTGGTTGATTAACATCTGTTCGCCCAGAAAGTCGCCGACGATGCGAAAGTGATAAAGAGATCGGAATTTGCTCGGATTTAGTATGCTTGAACTAGGACGAAGGTTTGTTCGGACAAACCAGCACCCATCCCCAACCGAAGAACCGAAAGATGACCAGACGAAGACAGGGCGGAAACGGGACCGAGAAAACCGGGTCCGACTTGTTCGTTAGCGTTCACCAAGAATCTAAAGTCAAACTTTTCCTTCAGTGGGGGCCTACTGGTCCTTTTCTTCAGAACCGGCCTTCCTGCATGGGATCAGCAATCATGCGAGGTGTTGCCGGAGAGTAAAACATTATACAGTCTGGATACAGGTTGGGAGCGGCAGTGGTAAATGTAAATTTTGAAAACACTCCGAAGTGAAGCAGTTGTTGGAGAATAAATTTGTTTAGAAGTTGCCACTGGGTCTGGGAGTTCCACTAACTTGTTGATTTGCACTCAGCAACTTGGCTCTTAATAAATCGGATTTTGATTCGCTTAATGTTTCAAATCTATTGAACTGATTTGAAAATTTTTTTTCTTCCTCGAAAGCAGACATCAAATGCAATTGCGAAGGGATTCGTGGGGTTTGTATTCAGTTTATCAAAAAAGTTTAAACTTTAACAGTTTAATCTATCAACAAGCCCGCTTATAACGGTTATCCTGGAAAGTAGATTCATGTGCCGGTCGATGTGCACAGGACCGGATGGCTAAAACGTTAACTGTTTCAACTTTAACCAACTTTAGCAAATTGCGTTGCTACACCGCCAGGACGCCAGGATTCCGTAACACGTCCTATCACCCCCTTTTCCAACGCAGAACACAATGTCCAACGATTCGCTCGAGTGATGAGGAAAATTAATCAAAGTGGTGTCCATTATTGCCTCCAATGTGAACCGCTTGGTGGTGGTGGTGTGCTGGAACCTGAATCACTGAATCCCTTTATCCCTCGCCCCATTCCCCTCCATTTGGTACCGGCAGTTTGTGGGAAAAGTCGATTCACATGACAAGTCCCACCCTTCCTCCCACCTTCCTCGATACACACATACACGCCCACGAGAGAGACGGTTGAGCGGACGGTCGCAATCGAAAATAAGCATTTTGATGAAGATTTTCGCAAAAGAACTGGAATTTGTAATGAACCATTTTCGATTCGCTCATTACCTACGCCGGCAAGGACGTGTAGCGGGTCGGTTCGGGTTTGTTTCGAGGAAGGTGGAGACGCGGGGCCTTTTGGGAAGGGTTAAGCCACACACACACACACACATGCTCAATGCTGCTTGATTGCTCGCCTGTCGCTCCTCTCGTAGTATCCCTCTTTTTGTGTGTCGCTCGTGGGTCTCTCGATGTCCGACGAACGATTCAAAATGGACCAAAACAAAGGTTAGCAACTGTTGTATGTTGTTATGGCGTACCATCGCCAGGATCTGAGCTAAGGGTTAGCTGAGGGTAGCATCGTTGGAGTCTGTGTCGTGTCTCTGTAGTCTCCAAGGCCAAGGAAGATAGCGCTTGCGGCCAGGATGATGGCATTTATCCTTCGTATGCTTACTGTGATGCTGATCTTCTCCATTGAAGTGGAAAAATAGCAGGAGTCGACTATTCTAGTGTTCGTTTTTAAAGTAATGGCACCTTTAACTATACTATTGATGGGTTCATTCTGATGAGAGCTACACGAACTGGGTTTAAAATTATGGTATGACCAACAGTTATGTTTGCTTCTTGAAGAAAGTAGCAAAGAACTTGGGCAAATCCAGGTTCTCTAAGTCAGAGTGTCGGCTTATGCTAACGTTCCCTGTAAATGCTGCATTCGTAGCCTGTCAACATGATTTAAATTTCCGCAGAGCACACTTGGAGCTAATTTAACAAAAAAAAATTAAAAGCTGGATCGCCTATTGTCTGGCCATTTTCCAAATTCCGAGCGATGTGTGCGCAATATTACTGTATCTTTGCCGTGTCCGTCTCACAGTAGAAAAGGTTTAGCCAATGTTACACGTGACTTGATCTCAATCTCCAGCCCTCTCTTTCCCGGCGTATGCGTGTCTGTCGTTTGATCCCTCACTATGTTCATTTTTAGAATTTTTTTTCACCCGGAAGGCCGGAACATTGGCCATCCGTCTATTCCCCTTGGGAATAGGAGCGAATCAACGCGGGAAACAATGCAGCAGCACACTTTTGGACTAGCATAGGGGTGAAGCATTTAGCATTCTTCTCCGGGGCAAGGGATACCATAAAGGGGTTGCCTCGCGATTGAACTGTTGCTAGGCTAATGGGGAGCGACATGGAAAGGTATGTCCAGTAATGGAAACAAAGCCCAACGCTCACACTTTGGTGGCTTACGCAAGATGTTTTGTTTTCCGCAAGAACAAAACATTCGCTGACGTCGTATCATTCGAAGTGCTTCGGGTTCGGAAAATGCGTCAAAGTGTTCTGCGTTGCCACGGTAACTGCTGCCTTTCTAAATTGAGGCCATCTTGCTTCTAAACTTGTCTACGCGAGAAACGCACACTCATCGCACAGACTCACCGAAGTGGAAGGATGGAAACTGGACACAAGTTAATTTTTTTCCATCTTCTTTTCTCCTTCTCTTTCTCGCTCTTTTTCCCGGGAGAAGGCGAACGTTTTTTAATGCACCCTTTCTCCAACACCCCTCGCTTTCGTTTATCTTCACATCTCACTCCTTATTCCTCAGCTACCGCCATCGAAGTCACGACCGTGCTCCGGCTTCAGCAGCTTACCAGTGAACGCATTAAACTCGGGCCAAGAAGTCGGGCACCGGTACCACCGGGAGGAGTGAGAGGAAAAAGGATTGAGACGACGACGACCACGGTTCGTGACTGTCCAGCGTCTCGGACGGACCCACGCCAATCGGAAAATGGGTAAAAAGTACACGCAATGGATCGTACGCACACCATTAAACCTTCGCGCAACGGATCGAAATGGAAAACTCGTCGTTTTTACCGAAAATAGAAGAAAACCAAGAAATAGAAGAAGACTCGTGGAAATTACTGGCAGACGAAGAAGGTCAGCTGGCCGGAGGAAGATGAAGGTAGCGAAGGGATAAAGCAAGAAGAGGCGCCCATCGCTTTTACTCCTTTTCTTGCGCTTCTTCCGCCGACACTGGATGAGGCCGTTCCTTCCCTCATCCCGCGCGCTCCTCAACGCGCTCTTATCGTTCGCGGCAAGAAGAATTTCCCGACATTTTTCCTCCTTTTACACCCGTTCGCGGCCGGCAGTTGCGTTGCGTTGATTTGGCACTTTTTTATTCTCAACAATTCCCCGTCCCCCGCTTCCGTTGTTTCTTCCACCTTCCGCTTATCACTGCCTCTCGCATTTTTCCTTCCTTCCACATTTTGCGCCATGTACGAACGGTGGCGCAAGATTCGGTCATCTTCGGGCCGTCGTTTTTTTTAAAACGTTCTTTTACACAGACAGAAAGGAGAGAGAGAGTGTGTAACAGAGAGAGTACGCGAGGGCGTGCTGTGGTGTGTGGGGGCCAACGTAAAGGGTGAATTTTTAATTTGATTCTTTTTAACTTTCCTAATGACGATAAATTTAATGACGCTGTTATATAATTTATCTGAAAATGATGCACGAACGAGGGCCCCGCGAACCGGATGCGTGCGCAAGAAAAGCGAAACGAACACGGCCAGTAACGGGCCCGCTTTTTCTTTCGTTTCTTGAGCTCGAGAGTTTTTACGGTGTCTCGGACGGCAGACGTCAGTGGCCGCGAAATGGAGTGACCAGCCGCGGGCCAGAGCGCGTGTTGATGGGTTTGCTCATTTGCGTGGTGCTGCGCGAGAGGAAAGTCGAAGGAAATGGATCGATTAAGGTTCTGCATGAAGCACCAGCAGGACGCAGCAGAACAGAATCAGCACTATGGCTTGCATAGAAATTGAAACGCGCCAAAATTCTTTGTTCGCACGATTGAAATGTGAAGTTACGTGCCATAGCCTCCTCTTTTGACGTATTTCATTCGTAGAATGAAATATGTGCATGCCAATGTGTCATTTTTGTTACTGTTTGGCAGTTTATCAGTTGAATGATTTGTTTGGTTTGGTGTTATAATTCACCGACATACTTTTCTGATGATTACGATTTTTTCTGTCTGTTTTTAACTTCATCAGTGTTAACGTTTATTTTTTACAACATATTGAATAGATATAATTTAGGTCTTCTTCTAACGAAGTTATATGAATAAAGTTCTTCATTGTCTCTTTCGGTTTACTAATCTGTTCACAATCAATCACTATTTCATGTTCTTATTTCAACTACATTAAATATACTTATTGAAACTTATTGGATTCATTTTCATTTCCATTCCAGCATTTTTCAAACTGTTTCATTCCTGTTAGGTATGTATGTCTATTATTTTTCTATTAATGCATTATACTACATCTTGCTGTTCAGATCCGATCTATCATTCATTATCGAATTGCATATTTCTTTCTATTTCACATTTAGAACCCCCTTTACGGGGGAGCAGGCCAGAGCTTATCATCTAGATTGTGGTTCCACCAGTTTGCATTATCAAATGAGTTTTATTTAAATTCTCTTTTTTCATTAACCACTTACCTCTCTCTTCTGAGGCCAGACCAAAGATCCGGATCCCCGATAATCCGCCTAATGTGATGGTCAAACCCGTCGTTGTACCTCTCCCCTCGGGTATCCCATCACCACCCCCCAGTGACACCAACAGCAGCGACGATGACGAAGATGACGCCGGCGAAAATGATGGTAACAATTGGCTACTTCCCGCTTCCCGTAGAACTGCGAAGAAGTTTCAGGCACCGGGACTCACCTTCCTTCCTTCCTTCGTCTCATCGTTGCAAGCGACGCGAAACGCTTACGCGGTGGTTCCGACGTCCAGCTGGACTCTAGTTACCAACTCCCACCGTTCACCCATGGGTGGTTTTAGCATATAAACACATTTATATATCAAATTGTTATCATACGCACATCAGGGCCCTCCATGTGCGTCTCGTATGTGTGTGTGTATGTGTGTCACCCAGTCCAGTACCATCCTTTCCTCTCGCTCTCTCGATGAAGCTGCGCGGTACCAATGTCCACCTTTCTCGGTCGGTTCTTCTCCTCCCCACCCGGAATCAACCCCCGGTGGCACCATCGGCCATGGGTTCTGATGGTATTTCGGAACTAGCCCGGGCCTGCCTTTGGTCCTGCTGGAATGTGAATGAAGGAAGCAAATAAACCAACCAACACTCCACACTCCCTCGCCGACCGCCTCGAGCCGCGCGCCTTTTTTAGAGAACCACCACCCCCCGGTACCATCCACCCTCTCCCTACATTACTTTCGCCCCCTTTTCTTTCGGGGAACTCGTTGCGCCCCTCCTCCCCCTACCCCGTGAAGCGCTTCGATGCCGAAGCGGAATTTCGCTGGCCGTCGCTGCTGGCTGGAAGAAGATTCAAAGTATTTCCCGCTGCCAGTGTGTGGGAAGCTGTGTCACACATGTGGGTGGAGAAATTTTGCGTGTCTGTGCGTATGTATGTGTGTGTTTGTGAATTGAGATTTTGTAATCCTCTTTGTCGCCTTGACGGTGTTGTCCTGCCGCGTACGCGTTGGCATAAGTAGTAGTGGTGGTGGTGGTGGTGGTAGCAGACGTTGGATGGCCAACGCTGCCTGGCTGGCTGGCTGCCTAGGACGAACGGATGGACTTTCCAATCCGGTCTTCGTGTGGAGCGATCCAACCCTCTACGGAGCTCGTCCGCTTCGTATCGATCGGTCAACAGTGTGCTAGGGCACACACAAACACACACACACACACACACACACACTGTCCCAGCACACTTACCAGCAGCAGCAAAGGGGCCCCGGGAATCGGAACCGGAAGGCGGAAGGCTAAAAGTGAAAGTGCTGAATCGGAAGCAGAAGCTATCGGACATGCTCGGACAGCAAATACAACCCCACCATGAGAGCGCGGGGTGGTGTTTCAGTGGGTGGAAAGAAGGGTGGGTGGTGAATGTTTTATTATAATATATGTAAAACCACCCGGCCACCCGGCACCGGAGGGAGAAATAATTTTCAAATTTCTAATGCCCAAGACATCTGCATATGTGCCGGTTGGTTGTCGGTCGTTCAGTCGTTCGGTGCCGGGCTCCTTGGTCCAGCAAATCGGCATTCTGTCCACCGTCCAAGCGCAAGGGGGTTGGGAGTGTCACGCGGAGACCGTTTGGAAGATTTAGTTCTTCTGGATCTGGCGTGAAGTTTAGCTGGCTAGCTGGCTGGCTGGCTGTTGCGTACAGTAAATCGAAATGGATGGTTTGGTCCTCTTGCGCTCTTGTATCCTGCTACTGCTGCTGCTGCTTGCGAGTCGATAATGATTCTAAGGGGCCCCGGTTCTGACGTTTATGTACCAGGGTTCAATGGACGGGGACGAGGCCATGTCCGGAGTGTGTCTAATGGGAGGATGAACAGCTGCGCACCCGTCTTCATTGGGGAAACATTAGACGGATGGACTAAGAGCGGGGTTAGTGTGAGAAAGAGCGAGCTTGGAAGTCCGAGAGATAAATCAGTTTCAGCTCGATTCCGGCGATATGAAGGCGCAGAAGGAAGCGACGAGTGAAATGGCGAGAACGGCCAACCTATGTTGCCTGCGTCTGTGCTGGAATTGGATCATAACTAGTCTGCATAACACTTTGTTTGTTTAATGTTCTGGAATGAAGCATCTCTTTTATCGACTTCGAGTGTCGCACCCAATTTCATTTCAATGTAAGTGAAACGTTTTAAGTAGACTTTCGTCAACGATTACCTCTGTTTACGCAGCAACTTAAGTAGTGTAAATAGAAACTACTTCGTCTTCGTTCGATTTGTCAGAAACTTGGATTAATTGAAAGATCTAATCAACGTCAACGCGTCTCGCCGGTAGTACGGCGATCTGAGCACCTGTGTAGTTTTTAGCGCAAACCTGGGTAGAACTAAACTATTATAAAGGCCCATGCTCGACACTACCAGCAGACACTAATTCCCATTCGAGCGCAACTAAATCCCCCGGAACGAAACGAAGGGGTGGAAGGTTCCATCGTTCTCGCTCCATCGCCTTTGGCCCAAATCAGTTGATCTTAATTAAGAACAAACCAACCATCCAAGCTAGCCAGTTAGCTCACATGGCCTGGCGCCGACGACGACGACGGCGACGACGACGACGGAAGGATCATAATTTAATATTAACTCATAAATTAAACTTAATAAAGTCACCGGCGGGTCGGGGGTATAGTCCTTGGCGCGGATAGGCGCGGTACGAAGGGGTTCAAGGGGCTTGTATTGTTTCGTTGACCCGAGATGGGTGTTTCTCATGCAAAACCATTGCATGGGAATCTGGCAGATGGGTTAATGCACACCCACATACACGCACACACATGGGAAGCAGGGAAGGGGAGAAACTTAGCGTTCGTGGCCGCCTAGAGTCTAGAACAACACTTAACCGGGAAGCTCTGTTCAATGGGTTGGTCTGTCCTTTTCGAAGATTGCTTCAAACGCGCAAATCGGGCAGCAAGGCGTGGACCCAACGCCATTGAGGGCATGGACCAGCACAGCGGGACATTGCACATCCTTCCGAACTACCTCTCCACTGGTCGATGGTTTCGATTAAAAGTCTCCATTTTCGGGAGGTTCATGTTGATGGTGGTGGTGGTGGTAGAGATGGTAGGCTTATGAAGTGTAAGAGCACATACATGCACGCACGCACCGCTTGTATGACTTGGTGTAGCTTAATTACGGGATAGTCATGCGCTTTGGAGCGGGTTTAATCAGTAGGATTAAAAATTGAAACCAATTCCGATGGTGGCAGAACCAGTGCAGAGCTAGCCCGATATGTGGTGTACGTCCGGTGTGTGGTGGAAGCGTTCTCGTGGCGTTCCGGTTGATAGCTGATTGGAAATTTTTGTTGAATTGTTTCCGCTATAGCATAGTGGGTTTATGAAATCGTTATTGTTTTCAAACATTGATGACATGTATATATGCATATCTTTCTCTTATGTGTATGTATGTTTAGATACAATATCTTTCATTTATTTCACGATAGAAAATCGGCGAGTATTCGGGCTGCTTTTCATAAATTAATATTATCATTTGGTATCCTGCCTATTTATTTCATCTTTGCTCTGACAAAAAAGTAAAATAATGCTTTGCAGCTATCAATGGGTTTTGTTATAGCAAACGCTAGTAACAAAGTTGTTGAAAGGAGAAGAAGAAGAAGAAGAAGAAGAAGAAGGAGAAGGAGAAGAAGAAGGAAATGAAGAAGATTAAAAGAAGTATGATTTTTTTTATAAAAAAAGAGGAGCTGTTCATGAAGCTGTAAACTGTTTAAAAAATAATTCTAACATCATTTGCGTCATTCTTTATGAGGAATCGTTACAGTCATATGATTGCTTTTGATTAGCATGGATCAATAGATCTGGAGTTTATACGGATCAATATGAAATTGCTTGAATAAGTGAGTGAATAATATTGCAATCCTATGAAACTATTTTCACATATTTTTTGCCCCCATACATGAGCGCAACACAAAGAAGATAGTGTTTTGACCATTCTTAACAGTTAATGTTACAATCTTATACAAATACTTTTGGCAAGAGCGAACGAGAGAAGATCTCGAAACGCTACAGAAAACATTTTGCAAAACTCGTAGTAAAAGTAGCAATTACTTCAGCAAAGCCATATACACACACATACACACTAACGCCAAACGGAAAGCAAATGCGCTACAAAACAATTACCAAGGAAATGAAAAAGAAACGAACAAAAAAAAAAAAATGCCGCTCTGAAATCAATCGAACGACACGAGAATTCCATTTAAATTTCAACCCTTTTCTCAATCAATTTTATTGTCAGCCACGCAACCGGCGCTTCCGTTTCCGTTTGTCTCAGACCCGCAGTGAGCCTGTCACGTGGGTTTAAGTTTCATTTCTGCAAAACCAGCTCCCTCCACAGCTCCCTCCCAAGCCGAGGGATCGACGATCGGCGGCTCTGCTGTTTGCTTTGCAACCGGGCGCAATGGGAAATGGGAAGATGTCCTGCGAGAAAGTATTTAACCAAGAAACAACCGAACAGCCCGCCCTCCCGCCCGTCCCGTGGCGCCAGTAAAGGAGATGGATGTGAGCCGCCTAGAGAGAGAGCGAGTGGCCTCTTCAGCGGTGCTCGAGTTTTGTTTTTCTGATTTTCATTAAAAGCATTAAAATTTCATTCCACGGCCCAAACGGGAAGAGGGTGCTTCACTTTCGATGGCGGAGGTAGGGAGGGGTGGGGGCATTGGAAAGGATTCGACTTCAGTTCTTCTTTTTCTTTTCTCTTCCCTGCATTCCCTCCGTCCGTTGGACTCAACCGAGCAACAACCGAGTGTGGCGAACACTTTTGCGTTTTTCTTCATTTTTTTTCTTTTGTCCTTTTTCAAGGTACCTCCTTATCGACTTCGATCGTTCTTGGGGTGGGGTGGCGGCCACGCGCGGTGGCGCGGTGTACTGTTACTTGTACATAATTATTTTCTCTTCCTTTTAATTGCCAAAATGGAAACCGAACGATGGTGCCAAGTTGCCCGGGTATGTGCAATCAAGAGAAGGACCACAACGGAAGCGGCAGGAGGTTGTTGAGGGGCCGGAACGGGTTGAGAAGAGATTGGAGGTGGTGGAAAAAATGAAGAAAAAAAAGGAAATTAATGAAAGTAGGAAGAATCGCCTAATGGAGCAGAGGTATTTTGAAGGCAGCGACAACCGGGAGACGAATCCGTCGTGACATAAAGTGTCAAAAGATGGCGAGGAGAAGGAGCGGAAAGAGTAGATGAAGCAGGAGGAGAAAGAAACACTGAGATTGAGCGTGAGCAGAGGTTGGTTTGGCTTTTCGGTCAGATCAGGAGTAAATTAGTGGGAGTGAAAACAAACTGATGATCCTGCTAGAAGCACATACCCAGGGGTACAGGGGTGAGCTATGCTCTCTTCCTTAATGTCAGCATTAGTGCAGACATTATGCGACATTATGCGAACCCCGTTTTGCGTTATCACTGGACGTCCCAATCAGTGCAAGTGTTGTCCAGTAAGTTCCAGTTGGAAGGTTAAATCATTTTTCATCAACCACAGATAAAAGGACTTACATTGGCTGGAATGTTTTTGTCTCGAATGCCGGATCTGCTATTGCAGCACCGTCGTGAGCTGTAACCCTTTTTAATGGCAGGACCTTCTCCTTCCTTGCGTAGCATCAGCGATTCTTTTCGATTTCACAGCACGAACAATTCGGTTTTACGATGGAGAGGAAATTCTAAATACACTCCCGCACACCTTTACCCTTTCGCTTTTCCTTCCGAGGAGAAAGTCTGATTGGCAGATCCCAACGCCAAAAGAGAGGAAACTTTTTATTGCTTCGAGCGCGTGTAGCGTCCAAGTCTATGACCAAGATTTGAGTTGCTACGGCAAAGAGGAAGAGTTGTCAGTGGCCGAAGGACGTGACCGAATCGGGCGATCGCTACTTAGCGGTAGATGGTGAGGAGGTGGTTGGATAAAGAACAAAAAACAAAAGAAAAAATCAATAATTAATTATGTACAAGTTGTCCGGTGCAAGTAAAAACGAAGTCCAACCAACCCACGCGCTCAACAGAGAAAGGGAGAGAGAAAAAGAAAGGGAAAGAGAAAAAGAGAGAGAGAGAGCGAGAGAAGGAGTGTATTGTTTTAGTTTTCTGTTTCTTCATTACCATGATTTGCTTCCTGATGTAAAAAAGGTTTAAACTTTTTTTTGCTGTTGGTGCGCCATACTTCTACCGGCATTATTCGCGCGCCTTTCGCGTTTCGTTCGTTTTCTAATTATTTATCATTAGACGAGGGAAAGTAAATAGCCCCGCTCGTGGGCGCCACGGCCACGGGTGCTAATGAAACACGTGGGACGCACGACGCACGACACAAAGAAGTGGCCGATGCTGGACCGATCTAGAATGGTAGATGAATGTAAAACAAAGGCCACTCGGGAGGGGGCGAAATCACGAACCGAAACTTGCAAGTGAAAGGGTTAAAATGGCAAGTGCCGGCCAAAATCGAGGAGCTGGATAGAACGAGCACGAGCCCGAGTCGAGAATTTACTTTCAGCTGCTGCTGTGGAATGAAAAAAGAATAGAAACACACACAGACGCGCGCGCGTTCGAAAAAAATAAAAACACTTTTTCGAATCGATCGAAGAAGATGTTGGTCGAAAAGATGCCGGATAGCTAGGAACGAGGCTTAGCATATTGGTATTTCAATCAAAGTATGCGTTCCGTTCCTTCCAGCTGAACTGTGCTGCACGGTTTGTGTCTCATGGCAACGTTACATAGCCTGGCTGCCTGCCAGTGATATGGCCTGAAGGGCAAGAGTTAGAGACGTGCCAGAGGATCGACCGATTGGCCGCTTGTTGCAGGAGAGCAGCGCCGAAGCAGAAGAAAAAAAAGTCTCTCTAAAGTTACCATGGATACAGGGTGGGAAACATGTAACAGAAAATTACGGGAAAATGCCATCGAAGCATGTCGGAGGCCTGCAAAACGGGCGGGGACCAGGACTAACGCAGGTCCAGGGCTTCAATTAAATTAATTAAAAATGTTTAACCAGATATGGCTATATCGGACATTTTTGCCAATGACCGTTCGTTGTTTTTTCTTGTATATCGTTGTGGCAGCCATGAATCGGCAACATTGAGAAGAAATGATTGTTTCGTTAAATAACCAGTTGCCGGAATGGGTGGCAATTCTGCTATACCTGCGCCTTGAAATAGAACGTTTGTGACGGTAGGGACAGTCAGGACATTTTGAACCAATATTTGAATCATGTAAAGTTTACAAAATAACTGCAACTTCTCTATATTTCTCTTCTCTTATCCATGCAAAGATACTAATTTACTTAGGCATACTAATTTACGAGTTTGACGAATAAGTCTTACTCACTAACCACCTGTTTGCTTTGCGTTACTGCCCTAATATATTCCTCGTTTTATAACATAGAGTGGGCACCAAAATGATGTAATAGGTCCTTACAGAAACACACATTCCCTTACTTCTTGCCTCCTTTCTATCACAGATTGTGTTATGTCATAAAGAATCAAAATATTCATCATGTACCAACATATTTTTAATACATACCTGCTTGTCCATCAAATAAAGAACCTGTTTGATCTAGACGCATTTACCATATTTTTACAGCATTATAATTACAAGCGAAGAGATAATAAAAGTGCACTCATAAGTTATTTTCCTTATTTTTACCACTCAATTTAGTGCAAGAAATTAAGAATAAAAAAAAAGTCATAGAATGATGAGTAACTTTATAAAATATCATATCAAATAGTTTGAAGCCACCGAAAAGACAACAAACAGAAGGATAGGAAATCCTTGATCCAAGCAGGTTCCAAGGGAATTGATGGATCTTTTTTTATAGATTCATTTAACAAACTTCATCAAGGTTTACGCTTTCCAAAGTAAGGCACGAGTTGGCTCGCGAGAGTTTCCGCCTGGGATTTCTCTGGTCGATCATAAATTTCAATAAAGACAGCAGAAGCATTTGGCCGCACATGTTTGTGAAAGGGTAACGGGAGCAGTACATAAAATCGCAACGCTCATATCGTTGGCAGTCAGCATAAAGCAAAAAGCAAAAAACAAAATGTACAAAATGGACTCATAACTCGCCTTTTTGCCCGTCAAATTACTAGTTTTCCAAGACTGACTTTGCTTTAAAGATGATACACAACTGGTAGGCAACTCGTAAGGTGCAGAAGAAAGTAGTTCATATGCCGGATATAAATTTCACTTTCTACCATCAGGATGCAGGGGGCAGGATTGAAGTTTAGAACGATTCGTTGGCCTGCTTTGGTCCAAACGATGAGGTGAGCGAGCTTTATGGCGTGTGTAACGTACGTCGACCCGATTCCAAGGGAGGGCTGCCGGTCAGGAAATGCGGCTGGCAGCAGAACACCACCGTTGAACCCACGGAAATTATCTTTCGTGGTTGGAGCAGATTAGAAACGCGGCTTGCTCACCGACACCGGTGGTGTACCCGGTGGCGCACATACGAAACAAATGTGGCACACACACACACACACACACGCGCGTAAATCGCCAGCACCACCACTTTCCCATTTCACCGCCCAATGCTTAATCGGCGA
>NC_064874.1:48731902-48739402 GCF_943734745.1 Anopheles darlingi
TGGAAAACGATCAGTCATCGAGGCGGGGAGGGGAGAGTAAGGTACATTGGGTGTTGGGCAGAAAATTTACAGATAAATAGCACCCACCCGTTCAACCCTGGAGCGCGCACCGCAACTGGGAGCGCGGCCTTGAGATCGCACGCCGAAAGATGTGTCCAGCGCATGCCGAGAAGGTGGAGGAGGTGTATTCATAAAAATCCCATTCGATGGTCAAGATGAGGACCTCACCTGCCTGTCTGCCTGCCTCTCTACTGAAACCCTTGCAACGATCGGAGCTCACATGACCGAAGGGGATCGTCCACCAGAGCCGCGGTCTCCGGGTAGATAGGTAACCTGCTAACGGGCTTATGTCCGTCCGTGTTCCCGTTGGTTACCGTTTGGTTTGTGTTTGTGGCACGGTACGTTTGTGCGCTCTCACTAATGCAAAACTCACCCACAGGTTGACCAGCACCCACCCCTCCCTTCCCTTTCCCCGACGTGCCACGTTCAAGGATTCTCGGAAAAATACAACAAAAAACGAGGAAATGGCTGAACACCAGCTACCGTAGCAACGGTCGAGCAACCGAAACGGAGAAGAGAATATTTGATAATGGCCAAGAATCCTGGTGCGCGCGCCTCCATGTGTGTGTTTGTGTGTGTGTGGGGTTGTGTCCAGCTGTCCGGTGACCATTGCATATATCTACATACATCGTGGGGCGCACGAACGCACGGCTGGAAGTGCTTTACCATTTTCCTTGCGCGGAAATGAAGAAAACCTTTTGCGGAACGCACTCTAAGCATGGCCATCGCCACGGCCATACGCGAGCATACATAATCTGTCTATGTATAATGCGAGGGGGTGGCAAAAAGGCCGCGAGGGGTGGATGCTGACCGGTGGCTCGAGACTCGAGCACAACGTTGTGCGTGTGCGTAAAGGGACAGGACTTTCTATATTCTATAATATATGCAAAACTGCTGCTGCTGCTGCTGCTTTCACATACCGGACACCGGGCACACACTCGTCTTGTCCACCCACCCACTCCTGGTAACCCCTGGTAGCGATGCGATGGTCAAGGAAGAAGGACGACGTACGGCTCGGGAGAGGGTGGACCTATTCCTTCTCGTTCAGTTTCTCGTCTCTGGTCCGCTTGGTAGGTGAACGATAAGGACTCTCGGTACCACCAGTGGCCATCGGTTATTGTCGATCTTATTTCCGCTGCCACGGCCACTGCCACTACTGCTGCTGCTGCTGCCGCTGCTGTTATTGATATTATTTATAGGCGGAGGAAAGGCGGCAATGGTCGTAATGCTGGATTCTGACCACTCTACCTCCGATTGTACGGGTTTTCCTTCTCGTTTTTTTGTTACTTGGCTCTGCCGCGGTCAGCACTCTGCTTTCGCTTTCTGATGACGGGGGAGCGGGCCCCCAACCCCCGATGTGCCAAACCGCCACCACCAACACTTCTTCTTGGTTGAGTTGGAGGATGAAAGATGCTTGGCATCGGGGGCATCGGTCGTGTGACGGATCCATGTTGAACACTCAACCCATCCCGTCCGCATCATCGCGAGGGTGTCTGTAGCGAAAGAGAGAAAGAGAGCGAGAGAGCGAGTGAGAGTAGGATCTGCGTTGAGAGTGAAAAGTCTGCAGTCTGCGGAGCGGTCGATTATTGGCCCGCCACCAGCCCTTCAAGCGGATGTCGTTGTCCGGCCAGCGTAAGAATGTATTGTCTGTTTTGGCTGCCGAGGACAAGAAGGGCGCCTACAGGGGGTCGGGTGCCGGTGTGCTGGCGGCTACAGTGACTACTAGAATCTGGTGACGAGCTGCGTAATGGTTTTTTCGGTTTTAGTTTAGTCAAATTAGAAATTAAAATGTGTTTAGTTGTTTAATTTGCCTGTTGTTGTCATAGTATTATCATAATTCACTTGACACTGCTTATCGTAGCCTAGTTTTAATGTTAAATGGATATTTTTAACGATTTAACGTAGTAACATTCGTGGAATATCAATCTCTTGACTTTGAACTAGATAGTTCAATGTCAATTTTAGGATCTTTGAATTCAATTTACCACTTAATAGCACAGATCACCTTTCAATTGTAGACATAAGCACCAATGTCCATTATTAATGTTTGAATTGTGATACAAAAAACCTTGTTATATTTTTGAGATCTGCAAAGAAAATTCCAAAACCTTAAATAACAAATTTTAATAAAAAAAAAAACAACTCGTCAAGACGAATACAAAAAAAAAAAAACAAATTAAATAGATTTAATAGAAAGACACCTACAAATAATATCTTAATATATCAATACAAATACGGTTAAAGCCAATGTTTCGATTATTATTGAGAAAGCGGAATCAAACATGGCCAGTAACAGACCGAGGATGATACTCTTTGTTGGCTACGAACTGTGTGTGTGTGTTCGCCCAGCACGATGGTGGCGCTATCGCGTCGAGATTATGCCTGAAGGACGTTGGTGAAGATGATGATGGGTGCTTTGAGGAGTAAAAGAGAGAAAGAGCGTGAGAGTGTGGGTGAGGATGGACGACACTCGTCGTCGTCGTCGTCGTCATCGTCATCGTCGTAGTCATCGGTAGGAGTAGGGTTCGGGTCTCGATCCGATGGACGATTTAAATATGCGTATGTGATGTACGTTCTCCCCGCTTCCTTCCACTCACCCACTCCTTTACCCCACCGTGCCACTGGACAACACTCCTTCAGGATATGAAAATTCTCCTCCGCCGTCGCCTTCGCCGCCGCTGCTCCGAACGCTACGAACGGTTCGTTCTTGGATGTAAAGTTCGGCTGGACGATGGCGATGTCCAATAGGCGGTAATTCAGAGGGGGTGGTGGTAGAGGGAGGAGGGAGAGGTAGGACTGAAAATGCGTAAGTTAGCGATGCTGCTGGTTCGCTTCTCTTCATCTTTACCCTCCTTTGCATGCCCGGCCCCATACCCGGGCACCGACTTCACACATGAAAATTTATTTCAAACAAACCCCCCTTGCTGTATGAGTGTGTGTGCGTTGGGGGAGGGGGGAGAGAGGTAGGGAGTGTAGGGAAAGAAGGATGAGGGGTGTAGTCCGAGGGTGAATGCTGCTGCTGCTGCTGCTGCTGTCCACCACCAGTGTCCAGTGCGGCAGCTCGTTATGGTAATACATAAACACACTTTCTTCGCACATAAAGAGCGTCGAGTTGCGTGTGTCGGTTGGCCAGTTTGCTCAGGGAAGGGGATGAGGAGGGGTTTGCGGAACCCTCCCCCGGACGTGCCTGGGCCGGCAATAGCAGCGGAGGGCGTTGTGTTTCTGCACGAAGCAGAATATTGATTTTACTTTTAAGTAAAATAACGAACAACTCCTTGGAAGCCAATTTTGCCAGCCGCTGGTTTGCTGGTTGATTGAGATGCTGGTGAGATTCTTCGGTGTGGATGAAAATTGAATTCAAATTTCCTCCTTTCCCTTGAGTTGAGCAAAACCCTTTGTTGAGTTATTGGATGCAATCAAATGGAATATTTTAAAGTAGATAATATATGCCATTGCGATGGTAAGAACAGTAACTATTGCGATGTTTTCAACATGTGTGCCAATCATTCAATAAACGCTTTATTTTATAGATAAGCCAGTTTTCATTATCAAGATGAACTAAAGGCCCAAACTAAAGGCCAAAAGAAGTTTAAATTCCACGCGTTGCACTAATTAGAGCGGAAATATTTACAATCTAAAGATAGGAGCGTTCTTTGCAGTATATTTCGTGTTGTACATTGGATATCATGTGGCCTTATCTCATCCTTGGGGAAGCTCTTCAACCATATTTCAGCTTTCATTGTGCTGGAATGTTAACACCACCCTTAAATAATCTACAATCACATATTACACCTCGGTAACGGATTTTTGAGGTGTAAAAATCCATCCCCGGGACGGCAGCCAGCAAATGAAAAACGAATTCATTTAAAGAGCCCAAGTGTGTGTGTGTGTGTGTGTGAGCAAGAACAGGAAGAAGAAGTGGAAACCAATGAATTGGATTCCATTGCACCGGCACCGGCGGCTCGTACCGTACGCCCGGCGGGATTGCGCGGCTTGCAGCTCCAAAAAAAGTTGAATCAATCAACGATCAAAAGTTGGGGTGTCACTGGTTTTCCTGGTTCGCTCGCAGGTCACAGGAAGGGTCTCGGGTTCCCCGGGTTTTTACCACTGTATGGCACTGGCACCGTCTGACCCTAACCTTGGCTAACATTTTCATCAACTTCCGAAGGGTGGTTTCGTCGCAAGCGCGTCGTGGTCTCGCCCTCGGGTCCCGGCGCTCAACCCCGCGTCTCGTCTCGTCTCTCGGCCTTCCTCGGAGCCCTCAACTGGGGCAGACATTTTATCGTAACGGAAAACTATCCTTTTTCCATCTGTGTGAAACCCATCCTTTCTTTTTACCTTTTTTCTGCTGCTGATGGCTGTTGTTGTTGTTGATGCTGCTGTTGGCTGGTGATGGCGAGTGATGGCCCCGATCCTCATTCCGGGCTGCTGATGCTAGAGAAGGAGCTGGAGAGCAAAAAAAGGGAGAAAATAAATGAGCCAACGCGTGAATCAGTCGTCGTAGAGCTGGGAAATTATAACTCTGATAGTCATCGTAGCCGGTCTTTATGGTAATAGTTTTGGGGTGTCACTGCTGATGATGACGATGATGATGCTGCTGCCGCCGCCAGTGCTAATTACCTTCGAACGAATGTAAATCTGTGTCATCCATCAGCAGAGACGAATCCACCAGGATACACCAAAGCGATGCTTCATTTAGATTTTCTTCCCCTTATTTGTTAATATATTCCGATCCGATCATTCAAATATGATCATGGGATGAGTTGTTCGTTGAAATTGTTTTAAGAATTGCGATTTTTCCAGCATCAGCGACATACAAAATGGTAACCAGCACATGTGCAAAAGGAACGCTCAAAATTCGAAATTCAACAGCTCACAGTAGAAGACCAAAAGGAAAAGGAAAAAAGTGAAGAACAGAACAGCAAAAAAAAGCATCAAAAATCATGAGGAAATAACGAAGTCCAACCGGGCAAGCGAAAGAAGAACATAAAAATTTCCAAAAATCCATCGAATCGCCCGAATTGGGCCTGGCAAAATTGGCCACGGTGCATAAGAGTAAGAGAGAGAGAGAGAGAGAAGAAGAGAAGGCGAGAGAGTGCACAAATGATTTAGAAATCTTTGAACGACAGCAGGCAGACATTATAGGGCCTTATAGTGCGGGCGTTCCGTACCCTCCTAGCCTAGCGAGCGACACACACACACACACACACACACACACACACAAGCCGGCTCATCAAGCGATACGAGGGTAGCAGGGAGGAATGGTAAGCAGAGGAGAGTGAGGCAGTGAGGAGGAGAAACCTAGAAAACCCATTTCGAGAGCTGCGCTGCGTGGGGGTAAGGCTGCAGGGTGCAACGCTACAAACAATTGAGGGAGGGCTGCTGCTGCTGCTGCTGCTGCTGCAGAACATAAAGTGGAACGGCATACATACGGCGACAGGCCCGGCACACACACACACACACACACGATGGCATGCCGATGCTGCCTGCCGATTGCCGGGCAAACGGGCATACTGCTGCACATGCACAATTCTGCAACTCAGGTAGAGGACGACAACGGCGAAGGCGCAGAGAATGAAGAGAAACCGGGAGAATGACCAGTGCGTGGCAGAAAGGACGAAAGCCCAAGTATCCTTGAGCCTTGAGCAACACACACATACACGCACCATTGGGTCCATTTATGGGTGCTTCTTTTAATGTGGCAGAAGATAGATTTTCCTTTTTTCGACATTTTTTTCTTCTATCTTTCCTTCTGTTCCTCCAACCGACAACGCATCTTTTTATGTCTGGTAGGCGGCTGTGGAAGTGATTGATAGAGTTACCGCTTTATAGCTGCTGCTGCTGCAGTTGCTGCATCCTGGGTGCAACTACAGGTAGAGTGAGGGAGAGCCGCCCTTTTTGGCCATTTTCACCGTTCGCTTCTTTCAGATTGCATTCCCGGTTCAGGAGAAATAAAACCTGGAAGATGCATTGGTAGTGTGTGCTGTTGGTGGTTGCAATCGAGCTGCCTGCATCATCGATCCCCTTCGATTTGTAGGCGTCATGGCGGTTTGCAAGTCTTCTCTGGCCAGTGACGCTGGCTTTCTGCCTCCGGTGCCGGTACCGATGGCCATTGAACGCTTTTCGTGCAAACAATGTTTGTGGTTAGCTGTTTAAATCATTCTACCAGATTCCATTTTTTATGTTTTGTAAAAAACGAACCTTAAATAAACTGAAAGAACAGGAAGCACACCTTTTCCGAGGCAAAAATATTACGGTTCAAACAACATATTAAGCCCCTGCGTTCGACCTTACGAAATGAATTCCACAACTTAATATTAAAATATCTACCACAACAATGATCACAAGCGAGCGAAGAATGTTTTCGGTGCCCGCTTTCCGATTCATGCGATGATCGACGATGATAACATATTCCACGAAAGCGATGGTGGCAGCAACATATGCCGACGTTCGATAGCAACAATTTATTGCTCATTTCATCATTCGCGCCAACATGCCCGGCATTCCGATGGCTTGTCCTTGCGCTAATTAGAGCATTTGCTTAGCGAAGCGATCGGTTCGGTTGGCGATCTTCCGAAATGAATATCTCTCCCAAGACGAAGCGAAATTTATGTCCATTTATGCTGCGGATCGCTACCGCAGCGGCCAGTCAAAATTCGATTAACAGCAGCATTGTTTAAATATTTGTCAAGATAATTTATTCCCGCGCCACGTCACGCCCGAGTGCTGGCGGCGCGTTTGCGGAAACTAGATCGCGGATAGTGCTCGCCGGATCGCATGAGCAGCACAATATGTCTAGGATGAAGTTGAAGAGCAGCTCTTCGGAGAGTCTCGGCGCCCCGTAAAATAGGGGTGGTGGTGGTGGAAGCATACGGTGGCACACTCGATATCCCGATTCCCACGGTTTTTTTTATGCTGTCGTTGCTGTTGTTGTCGCGAAAACCATCCTTCGTTGTCTTCGTATTTTCGGCACCGGGAATGTAGCGCGAATCCGGTGTGGGGATCCGGGGAAGAGATGCGCGCAAAACGCACCCTCGCTGGTAGTGGAATGTCGGAATGTCGAGCAACAGATGATTTACTGACGGCAAACGAACAATCACACGGTCATCGCGGGCCTTCCCCGGTTGGTAGTTGTGTGGTCCCCAGACGTCGAGGCGGTTCCCTCCATCGATCCATCGCGATTTATGCCGGAGAATGGCCGGCGAGAATTCACATTCGCAATTCGTTTTTAAAGTGAAAATCGATTCCGTTTTACCTCACGATGGGGAGACAAATGTCTGCATTCGAAAAAATCGAGGGTTTTCCCTCTAAACGAGGACTCCCTTGAAGTCATTGGAAGTCTCCGCGCACCTTGGCGCCTGTCGGAAGGACAATGCACGAGGGAGCTGCTCGTGTTACCCTCCTCCTCCTCCCCCATTCCATGCTGCCATGCGCGCGATC
>NC_064874.1:48751902-48754402 GCF_943734745.1 Anopheles darlingi
TAAAGACACTAATATGTGTTTGTGTGTTACGATGATAATGAAGATGATTACACGTTAGAGAAAATTCATGAAAAAGAAGTGTAACATTTGGTAAACCTCCCTCTCTAACCTCCGTTCATGAAAGTGTATTGAAACCTCATACCTCATAAACAATATGAAGCGAAAATGGGAAAATAGAAAACGAAACTGGAATCACAAACCGAACCAGAAATCCGATTCGGATCGGTTCGGTGGAAAAGTGTAATGAAAAAGTGGAATAAAACGAAATTATAAAAATGTACAAAGATGCATGTGTATGTGTGTGTCTCTTTCACTAAACTCGATGACTGGCTATTCGATCGCTTCTATTTCTCGTGTGTTAATGAAACCTGAACCATCTTAAGCCAACGGACTGCTTTACACCAGCGGAGTATTTCGGCAAACAGCTTAAACTTAATCGAAATCATTGAACGCTGCTACCATTCGGCATCGATCGGTTGAAGAGCAACAGGCTGCATCGTGCCGCCAGACTGCCTGTTCCGATTTCCATCGGAATTAAAGAGTCTTAAGGGACGGCGGGTAAGTAGCTTCCATGGCGTCTAATTGGTTGAAGAAAGGTCGAAGGGCACGGCCAGTGATGCGTTACTGGAGGGACGCCGGTGACGACGACGGGACGGGAGGGAAACGGTTGCGAAAAATCCGAGGCGCTTCAATCAAAACAGGGTCAAAAGGGTTATGTTGTACCCTTCGGTCTATCCTTTTTTCTTCTTCATGAACTGAAAACCCCCCGTCTCTCTCTCTCTCTCTCTTTCCCTCTCGCTGCTCAACCGAAAAGGGATCGTCTGATTAGTCGTACACAACCGTCCTGGCATTGGCTGGGACTGTGCGTGTGTGTGTGTGTCAATGGGGTCGAAAGGGACACCGAGCAGATTTGGGGTGAGGAACCGTCTTAAAGAAGGGGTCCCGTGCCGCGGTGTTAAAGGAATTGGATCAGTAGTCCTACGGAACGCTACCCCACAGAAGATACATGAATTCCTCTACAAGGATGCTGAATGTTTGCCGGGAAGTAAACACTCACCGCTGTTTAACCACAGCTCGAGACGCGAGAGCGGGAGATAGAGAGTGAGAAAGAAAGAGGCTGATGGGCAAGTAGAAAGGCGAGCAGCCCGGCCTTTTCGATACCGATTCTCAGCTGGGTTGCTGTCCCAAAAAACAACGTAAACACACACACACACATAGATACACCGACAGACACATAAGGATACGGAGCAAAATCAACAAAATTAGTGCAAGGAGTGGCGGAAAGGAAAAGGACCATCGGTGGGAATTCAAGGACAAGGTGGCCAAAGCATGATGCTGGAGACAGAGCAAGATAGGGATAGGATGGCTATGCGGTTTTGTGGATGCTGTGGTGCCAGATTCCGGGACGACACATCGGAGTGTTCTCTTTCTCACACTCCATCGGCAGCGCACCGGATCCCTTCCGATTCCGAGCCGCGGGACCATCCGAAGGTGTCGTCTCTCTCCAAAAGAAGGTGTTTGTTCCTGTTGCTGCTGTTGCTGCTGTTGCTGCTGTTGCTGCTGTTGCTACTGCATCCCGATCGCGCTGACTCATCGAAGCAGCTGCGGAAGTGGAATCCGTGTTCGAAAACGGGATCTCATCATCTTTCCCCTTCGGCTCACCTTCCTCCCCGTCCCGGTACCATACCGGGGTCCCGGAATGGACTTGAATTTATGTTTCTGCACGGTCTGAACTACATAAATTGTAAGCAGAAAAGCGAAAAGCGCATTAATCTCGCTCGTTCGCTTGCTCGCTGCCAAGGGGCCTTGTTTCTATGGAAACCACTGATCCTGGCCACACAACAGTGACGGGTGTTGCACCCTTATAAGAACATGCCAGCAGTACCATAGGAGCGGTAGCATGACGGCAAAGATTGGACGTGTGGATTATTAATCTATTTTCCAGGTGAAAACTTCGAACCGATCACCGCTCACCCCTCAGCCGCACGCGGGAAGTGGCCACCGTCGCAGGGAAAGAAAGAAGAAAGTCATCGAAACGCGGATGCATTTCTTTTAATGGCCAAATCGGTGAAATGGACCAACAAAGGAAGGGGGAAAAAAATTCCCCCCGCGAGAAGACGTTCGACAAATGAAGACGGAAACGCATTCCCAGGAATCGAACGCTCGAACGCTAATCCTCCTCCCCTTGGCGGGCGCTTGGTTTGTTTTTCGCTTCATTGGCAGCGTGAATGAAAGTCATCGTCGTCGTCGTCGTCGTCCTTCCGGCCTGACGTCGTTATCTTCCGTCCGTTATCGAAGAAATCCGCTAGCGCGCTTATCGCATATGATTGAGCTTAATTATTTATCAAAATCAAAGACAACACAGGAAATTCATCTTGTGTCATCCCGGTCTCCTTCTCCGGCGTCTTTCTCGCTTTGGCCGCCTGATAATGGGCCTTTTATTTAAATGTCACCTGGTGCTTTGCTTTGTGGTTGGTTGGTTCGGTTTGGGTGCTACCTA
>NC_064874.1:48759402-48776902 GCF_943734745.1 Anopheles darlingi
GACGTCCACATACAATGTGCTACAAGGTAAGGATAAGAGCGGCTCCGCGAAGAATTTCCGTGTAATGTTTCTTCTTTTGTGTCTGTCTATTGTAGCCCAACGTAACACACTCGCGATGCCAAAAGTTCCAACCGATAGCCCTGAGTGAGGCCAACATCAAAAGCTTCATGATGGGACATAACGGATTGCGGAATAAGGTGGCAACGAACGCACAACTTCCGGCCGTAGATATGCAATTCTTGGTAAGTGGCAGAACAACTGAGTCGACTCCATATCGATATTTCAACGCATCTACTATTTCCCTTCGCTACAGCACTGGGATCCATTTTTACAGGCCATGGCCGAACGGTGGGTACGTCAGTGCATCCTTGGCTACGACGAGTGTGACTCCATCGGTCCGTATAGTTCCATCCAAGTGGGCGTAGCGTATGCAATACCGAGAGTGTAATGATTCATTGATCCTTTGCCAGGCAACCCTCCTCATTCGGTCGGTCAAAACATATTCTTCCATCCGAAACCACCGCTCAAACACTGGGAAGCACTTGTCCTGAGCACATGGTTCAACGAAAAGCAGAACATGAAGCACACCTTATCAAATAGTGAGCTACGCAGTGAACAGTAAGTCATAACCCCTTTTGTCCAGTTGCTCCCCAGAGCATGCAGTGATGATTCTGACTTTCCACTTCCCTTCATCTATTGGTCAGCTTCTCGAACTACACTCAGCTGGTCTGGGCGAAGAGTGAATTCGTGGGCTGCGGTGCGGCGCAAATGTTCGGCGGTTATCTGGTTGTTTGCTATTACCATCCGAAGGGGAACATTCCCGGCCAACCGGTCTACCGAGTGGGCCACCAGCCATGTACACGCTGTCCGCAGGAGCGTGCCTCCTGTTCGCACGTTTTCCGTGGCCTCTGTGGCATCGGTATGGGGAGTGGATGAGAATCGGGAATCGGGTCCGCAGCTCACGTGTTCGCTCGTTTTGCTTTTTTCTCTCCTCTTTCCAGATGACAGATACTCCGCCAGTACGCGGCCATCGGTGACGATGACGCTGCTGATGATAGGAGCAGCGGCAGCGGCAGCGTCGTCACGATATGCCAACGCTGCCACCACACATTAACACTCGCCGCTTACGGTGGGAAAATGGCTTCATTCTGTAATGTAATCGCACAGCCAGCAGCAAACAAGCAAACAAATGGTAGCACACACACACACACACGGCGAGTGTGCGTGTTGGCGTGCGGAAAAGTGTGTGCGAAGAGGTGCGAACGTGAACGCCGCGCCACGAGTGGCCAAAATGCTCAGCTAATTAAACGAACGCAGCGAAATGGTGGGCCTGCTGGCTGGAATGAAGTTATAAAAAAGTCATTATGTTGACACGTCGCCTCCTCAATCTGCACACGCTCGTGTGTGTGTGTGTGTGCCAGAAGGGGGAGGGGTTGGGGGTGGTGGTGGCGGAACAGAAATGGAAAGCGAACACGCGAAAGAGCGCCACTCATTAGCCATGCCTCATTCGCGCACTTTTTACTTCTGGGCGTTAGGCCGTGGGATTGAATAATGAGGATGTGGCCAGGACCTACTCCCGGCACGATGCGCTCTCGATGTGGAACAGAGAAATTAGGGGGAGCAGAACTCGCGGAGTTGACTCATTGAGATTAACATTTTAATAGTATGTCGTTTGGCGGGGGGGCCGCCGCGAACACAACAACAATGGTTTGAACAAATATTTGCTTAACCATCACCGCGCGTCGCGTCCACACGCATAGTTTATGGTTTCTAGCGCGACGTTTCTAGCTCATTCCTCGTAAATAATCGAACACAAATAGAGTGACTTCTTCGCTAGTGAGCGGACGAACGAACGAGTCGTCGCAGCTGTTGATCTGTCCGATTTGATAAAAGGCGAAATCTGCGCGACGCTTCGGGGGCGCACCAGCACAAGCACCAGCACGGTGGTGTTCCGATCCATTAACATGTGGTGACCATGAGTCACAGTTGAGCGCGAACCGCGCACGAGGAACTGGTATCGGATGCCTTAGATCTCCGGGACACCGGTTCCAGCCACCGGCAGTCCGGTCTGAAGGGGGGTTGGGACAGTTAAAAAAACACCAATCGCGGCACCAGTTGCGGCACCAGTCGCGGCACCAGCGATCGATCCTGTCCGTCTGTCCATCATCGGCCACTGAAACACGAGCCACCATCATCATCATCATCATCAGCGAATGGGTTTCAAACCTCGTACTAATCACCCCGGCGCACTGTTAGAGCCGCCGCCGAGTGATTTAGCTGATGAGATTTGGACATAACATGGTGCGCGGTTGTGCCAAGAAGCGGCACTACGAGGCGTAGTTTGTTTCGAGTCAGTTCGAGTCGAAATAATGAAGGAAATCGTCGCAAAACAGGCGATAAAAGCTGTTGGATCGTTCTGCAACTGCAGAACTGTGTTTCAATAAAAAGGCACAGTTTTTCAACTCGTCGTCGTTGGTCAAATTTTATTTGCCATCCGGTGATGCCCGAAAATGCATCAATAGTGCGGCACTTAAGACAGTGCCGCTTGCGCGCGGAAACTACTAATTACGGTTGCAACAATTCGTCAAACGGCCATTTAACCGCCACATTGGTGCATGTCCTCGCATGTGAGCGCCGCGTGAAGTAGAATAAATAGAAGCACACAAGCATCAAAGACAAGCATCTCCTTCACACAAATGGCACACACTCGGGCAGGGACTGGACGGTCGGTCGGTCGGTCGGTCGGTCGGTTGCAGGGGCTATAATTATAGTTTCATTAGCATAGCCAAATCTCGCAGCCAAAGCCGAAAAAAAAACCAACGCGTCTCGCGCCAAATCGCGCCCCCCGCCCCAGTCTAGACTAGAGCGCAACACATCGGCGCATTGTGCGTTGCGATATGCAGCCATGGGCCTCGGGCGCGCGAGGTCAGCAACGGGCTTTCAGCAACCAAACCTAAACCAAACCACGTGCTAATGTCGCGCGGGATCACAAAATGATCTGATGATTACCCGAGGGGCAATAATGCTGCAGCCCCGGGTTCATCGTGATCGTCGCGTCACAATCTTCTCTCTCTCTCTCTCTCTCTCTCTCTCTCTCTCTCTCTCTCTCTCTCTCTCTCTCCCTTCCCTTGCTAATGATCTAACGACCTGCGAACAATTTAAATTAAAGTCTCCTTCCCGATCCGCCAGACAACGTTAGACTTATGTGGACTTACGAGACGCAGGCAGACGATGATGGAGGTGAGCAACAGGTAGTAGTGGGAATGGGAAGTGGTGGTAGCAGATTTGTTGCAGCAGCAACAACAGCAGACAGCAGACAGACCTAGCCTGCCGTGCCTGAAGCTGCTGCTGTTGCTGCTGCTGCTGATTGACGTCCATTTACGAGGACGATTGTGCTCGATGCACTTGAAATTCGTAGGCGTGTGTAGAGCTGGCTCAGTTGCTGGTAAACGAGCACCCGGCCAAGGGTGGTGGGGGTAGTGCCGAGGACTTATGGCCTGGCTACGACGGCCTGGCCAGGTAACGGAGTGCAGATCAACGCGCAGATTGATGGCTAGAAGGCGGTTTGTAGCGCGAAAGCGAGATAGATGTACGATTTGGCCGTTAGGGAGTCGCAGGCGAGGTCAGGCCGTAAACGAGCTGCGCGCACACACGCACGCAGTACGTTGAAGGCTAATTATGTCTTATGGCCTTTAAGCCGGTCTTTGCGCGCGACGACGACGACGACGACGACAACCCCCGCGGGGCCAAGCATTGCAGCATGAAAACCAAACAAATTAACTGGCTGATGGGCGCGTCTACGACTGATGATGATGATGATGACGACGTCAACGATGACGACGACGACGACGACGACGACGATGAGGACTGATGTACTCCACGTACTTGGGAAATGAAATTCCGCATTCGAAGCATTCTCCCGGGTCGAGGATGGTTTCGGGAAGTATGATGATCGTTTGTTTATTTCACCACCCCGCCCCACCCCCTTTCGGCATTCGACAAATTGTTTTCGGTGATCGGGGAGGAAAGCTAGCCCCGATCAGCCAGCCAGATCAGACCAAGCTGTCGTTAGGTGCAGTATATGCCCGCACCGGGCCACGGGTAGCCACGAACGGGATGGCGTACGATGGGATTTTGGTGGCGGCGGAGGTAAAATGTGAATTACAATAAGCGAGCAAGTACACGGCTACGGGCACGGAGAGACAGGGAGAGAATAGGGAGTAGTGCTTTTGGCGGGGTAGCCCTGCTGATGTGATCATAAATCAGCTGCTTCATTACCTCCCCGTAGTCCCTTCTCCGCCATCTTGTGAGCACGGAGTGGCCGCTTCATCTCAGTCTGGGCAGTCTAATTTCTGCACAATCAGCAGCCAGCAGCCAGCAGCCAGGACCACTTGACCGGACCTGGTCAAAGTTTCAAATGCGGTTAGTGACTCCCGAGACAGCGAGAGACAAATTGAACTTGGCGTGCTTTTGGCCGTCGTGAGCCTGAATAGGTGCTACCACCCCGCTGGTGGAATGTTAATCGAATGAAACCAATGCCCAAAAGGGCCATGGTAGCGTTGGCATTTGTGTTTATGGGCTGATGGTGGTGGCTTTCAACATTGAAATCGACCATTCCCGGTGGAAAGAAAGCCGATATCCGAGCTGATCGTCCGCAGAAGGCTTCTGATTGCGAGTATTGTGTCACTTTTGAAGGATCCCGTCCATTGTTCATCGAACTGTTCGAGTAAACAAACCCCGAAATGATGTCGTTTACGAATCCCTCGTTTTGCGGTCACTCGATCGGCATTGACTTGACGCATTTTGACACCCTTGAGCGATCCTTCCGAAGGTAGGGATGGGATGTTTGTCAAAGCACCACAGACCATAATGACCTCGGATCTGGCTTGGAGAAGCGTGTCTGATCTTCCATCCACGTGTCTGATCCTCTTCGGTCTCATAATCTCCCAATTACCCAATTCCTCGGACTGCAAGACCTGCGGGTAGAGCACGACCAGAGCTAGCCGTCCCTAAGAGCGACCGTAGCAGAACCCCAAAACGTTGGCTCAATGTTTTTGCGCAGATCATCCCGACCGAACGACCGACGTTGGGTTCTGCGTTGGCCATAAAGGAACCTAGGAAGGTCTGGCGGAAGTGCTATTGATTGAACATGCAACCTGCAAGGCGCCAGCAACCGATTTACGACCGAAAATAACAACAACAACAACAAAACTCAATGGCGCGTGTGTGTCGGATCGAGGACAAAGAGTTTTTGGGAAGGAAAACTGTCATTTTTCAACGCAGAGGCACGCCCTCGACCGAGAGAGAAGGGGGTTTTTGAGGAAAATTAGCTCAACACACACACACACACACACACACACACACACACACACACACACACACACACACACACACACACACACACACACACACACACACACACACACACATAGACCATGATCAGATACACCGCCCACCGGACCTGCCCTGTATCCTGCACATCCTGGCGTGACCTCTGAAATGCGACCAATATCGATTCCATTGGAAGATCCATCGGGAGTTTGCTTCTCTTCGATCGAACCGTCGAGCTTAACCAGGGTTCCGAGGGCTTTCAGGCTTTCCTGACCGAATGGAGGGCCTCGGTAATATATTATTTTAATTATCACCGTGCGCCACCCGGTACTTTGTACCGGCACTCCCGGTGCGCCTTTGCCGCATCTTCGCTCCGTAATGGGCTTCATCTGCGGCCCATATCATTATGGCTCATAAATACGGTATCGTTTTTCGGACCTCATCCACCACAACAACAACCGCAACAACAACAACAACGACAACGACAAGAACATGAACAAGAGGGACCGCACAGCCTGGATTGGAGGATTGGTCCGGCCGAAAAAGGTCTACAGAGTCCGAGGCCGGTGGAAGAATCCAAATGCTCTACTCTCTAATGCCTCGGCCTATGATTTCTCGAAAAGAAACCAAACGGATCCTATGCGCGGTTCGATTATGTTTTTGGCCGTTTCACTCTCCTCTCCTCGGCTGCACACATCTTCTTCCGGGTCCCCCGGGGGCGCGGTTGTGGCGACACTAGTCGCCACGCGGAACTCACTGCCTTTTGGGCTACCCGAAGGGGTTTTGTGGCCATTGGCGTGCCGATTGGCGCATGCGAGGATCCCTCTCACTTGCGGCTTATCAACTTCATCATCCCTTTCTCGGGATGAAAATTGCATACGTATTTTCACCATTTTGAATCTGTCCGACCTTCTTCTGCCTGCTGCGTGTCTGTTCTACTCTCGGCGCAGTGGCGATCGCTCTCGCGCACCGCTGCACGATCGCTGGGAGGAGAAGACGGATTGAACTAGGGACGCAGCATCATCGGTCGGCACGGCACAACATAACACGATGCTGCTGCTGCTGCTGCTGCTGCTGCGCCATTGATTGGTGCTTTTCATAATAAAGTTCTTGGAAAGTTGATTGACCTGAGGATGAAGTCATGGCCATCCGTGGCTGCCGCTGAAACAAACAAAAAAATAAATAAGCGGCTCGTGGCCGACTCCGTGGCTTTCTGGAATGGCGCCCACTGATTGTATGGCGCTTTTTGGGGCGATGAGGAAACGATGAATGAGTGTTGCTCCGAGGAAGATGATTTAACTCACCGCGGTGCCATGAGTGCCAGCATTGATTCCGTTTTTAAGACCGCAACAAAATTATGTTTGAATTAATTTAAAAACTTCTTTAGTGGCGGCGGCAGCGTCGGCAGCGTCGGCATCGTCGGCTGCTAATCGCATGCCGAGAGAGGCAAATGCATTTGCGCGCGCCCGTGCACCTCCCTAGGTGGCCGCTGGTCCGGTGGCTTTATGTTTCCGCCTATTAAACGACGTTTTTACGATGGAAGCGTTGCCGGCGACGCCGTTTGATGATGCTGCTGCTGCCGCTGCTGCGTGCACCGGTTTGGCGGCATCGGACAGAGTCGATCGATCGATCGCCGCGGATAACATTAGCGACACAATGTAGTGCAGTGTAGTTGTTTGCTGGTTTGCTTGACTTTACGATGCTCGCGTTAATTTGTAGCAATCGTCGGTGCGTTCGGTGCTTCATTTTGAATGCAGTTTCCAGGTGGTGGCGACTGCGACGTTGAGCTGCTTCTCCGGCATGTCCAACGACAAGGCTAAAGAAGAAGAAGGAGACGCCTGGGAAATGATGAGACGCCCGAGCAAACTAATTAGGGACAGGACGGATGCTTTGTTTCTTCCCTTTTTTGTTTTGTTTGTCTCGCTTGATGCGACGACCGGAGGGACGACGTTCCAAGCCAGCTGCCTGCTGCGTGTTGCGTGCCTTTCTACTCTCTCGCGATTTTGGCCTCTGGAGCTTTCACCTGGATCAAGGATCATTATCTTGTGCGCTTTCTCCGCTGTGCTATCGTTCCCATCTTCAATGCCGTTTTTCTGGTGGTGCGTTTTAGAAGAGTACGTCAATTTTAGCTATTGAGATATGGGCAGGAAAACGATCTTCAGGTGGTAACTGTGAGTTCTCCCGTTGTGCACAGGGACCTATTGACCAACATCATGTCGCGTTCTGATGCGCTTAAATTGCTTTCAAAACGCAGAGACCGATCGATCATGGTTAATTGGGGATTTTCAACATCGTAACAGGCACCAGATTGTCAGCAAAAGCGACATAGAAGTGGAAGGTGGACGTGTTTTTGAGGTTCTTTTTCTGGTGGACTCTTCTCATAAATAGGTTTAGTAGAAACCTGCTTCAATTTCAATTTCTTGTTCAAAACTGTTCAGTTCAAAATTGAGTAAATTACGTTAAAGGTGCAGTCTCTTATTCCTGTTACTTCGTTAAGTAGAACCAAATTACTTATTTTGGTTATAGTCGTCTATTCGACCAAGGTTTGTGGAGGGATAATAGCATTGTATGTCATTCTTGAAGATCTTTCTGATGAGAACTCTATTAAAAGCTGAAGCAAAACGATGCCGTGAGCCAAATAAAGCAAGGGAGATATCTATTTGATGTTTGTTGTGTACGGTGATGTAGATCTCTAGCAAATAAATGTAGATCGATAGATTTCGTTGTCGCTTGCTATCATAGAACGAAGCTGCATCATCATCTTCGTTATTGCACCAAACGATTGAGTAAAATCGTCAATATACATTCATAGCAACTAATTTGAGGATAATACAAGCAACAAACACATACAGCTGGTATAACAAATGTATTTCTCATATGCCGGTTGTTATTTACCTTTTAAATTTGAGCACAGAGTCTCACGAAAGATAGTGTTTCATAAGCATGCTTCTTATTTGCAAGCAATATTTAATGAACCAATAATTTCTAATAATCGACTCGATTAAATGATGTCATCTTAGGCGACGCATTTTATTACTACTTACCATATCAATCGTCAATGTCTTCAGTTTTATTGTTTTTATTGCTAACTACCAGCTACTATGCGCTTGACAATGGTCACTTGTGATTCAATAAGCCCAACGGAATGTAATTACAAATATAACAACCAATCAAAAAGCAATGTACGTTTGCTAGCACTCAGTACTTCTCCCTACTCGTGACGATATCCACTCGTATGATCTGACGCGTCTTGGGGCTTGGCGTTCGGTAGCAGAGCGACCGGTATCCGGCCGGTATGTCACTCAGTGGCTCATCGATACCATCCTGCGTACCACTACCGCGTAAATTCCCATAATCCGCCCGTCCACTACCCTCTCTCTGCCCGGCACCGTGTTCCTCCGTCGAGTCCATGCGCATATCCAGCATAGCCCCACACACCACACCATCAGCAGACGTCTTACTATCGGTACGATCCATGCTGCTACAACCCTCAACGTGCTGGAAGCAGGTCGCACTCGCACCACTAGCCCCAGTCTGTAACTGACCATCGGTCATCGAGGAACCGGCCGTCCCGAGCAGTTTCTGCTGATGTCGTTGTATCATCTCCAGCGAAATGTTGGAGATGTTTTCCAGCAGCAACGTCGCGAACGTATCCTCATCGTTCTCGGTGATGATGTTGTACTGTTGGCCGTTGCTGGCACTATTACCATCCTGCACACCATCCCCGGCCACCGGTCCTTGTCCATCGACAGCGCGACGATCCTGTAGCTCGAAGCTTTGAATGAATATCTGAGGAATCTGCGACGTCGTCGTCGTCGTCGTTCCGGGTCCACCACCGGTAGCTGCACAGCCCGTCCCGACTGCGTTCGACGTCGAACCGGGCGGTGCGGAACAGAGCCGAGTTAGATTGCGATACTGAAGACAGAAGTGCGGGAGTTTGGTGCGTTCCGTGCGGGATGCACTCTTTGGCGCCAACGTTTCGGTACCGGGCGGGATGTTGAGATTTACGATCATCAGCGGCGTTTTCGGTCCATCGGGCGGTTTCCTGGCGGAGAATTAGAGAAAGGAAACAGAGAGAAGAAGCCATAATGAGGTTCCGTCCCACCATGGTCCCGTGGTTAGAGACTCAAACGGAACGCAGAAGGACATAACGACGCGTTACGTGCTGCGCTCCAGTTCTAAGCATGCAGACGCCGAAGACGACGCCTTTTCCGGGAGAGAAGATCATAAGCGCATGATTGCGTTTGTGCGAGTTCCAGTGGACCACGGAACGGAACGACAATCGCGCATCCCCCACCGTTCCTCGTTCTCGTAGCAGCCGCCTTTCGCACGAGAAACGAGGTGCCAAACCGAAAGGAACAGAGAAAAATGTATAAATTAACGGCAAATGATTGTGGGGCGTCCGTGTGGCGATCAAACGCGATCTGCCCGTAGCGAGAGGACGCTCCCGGTCGACTGTTCGCTACACCACAGGCCTTTGGATCGAAAGCTCGAACACAGCAGCAGGAGCCTTGCGAGAGGCGAATAAGGTGATGATCTGTAGCGTGTGAAAGTTGTATCCTACTGTGACGGAAGGGGGCACCTTCTCGCCATCGCCATCCGCCTTTTCTTTATGAATCAACAAGCGGCCACAAACACCGCACACACACGCACACAAACACACGCAGGCGAGAGAGCCCGGCACCATAATTTAACTGTTTAGATCTGAGCCAGAGAAGCGCCAGTTACGAAAACTCGCGGCAAGGGAAGAAACGAATGCGAAGAGCGAATTATGACACCGTTGTCGGCGGGAGCTTTTTGCCAGGCCGACCGACCCGGCCGGCCGGCCGGCGATTCCGGCGAAGCGCGATCGACATATCGCTTCACCAATTGTACCGATCTCCGTTAGTCCGGTCGCCACCAACGATGCCTGAATGAATCGTCCGCGCTGTCGTCGATTGTCTCGTGACTCATGCTGTGCAGCGCACCAGCACCAGCAGCAGCAGCATTGGCGGCTGTCAGCAGCATCGGAGGGTGTTCTGGGCTGCTCGTTCCTTCCTTCCAACGACGTCGACGCTTCCACGTTAATGACGCCGTAAAGCAACGAGGCGAAAGCGATCACGACGGTGATGATGATGATGATGACGACAGAAACCATTAACGGTGTTCCTCGGTCGAAGGAATCATCCGGATCTGCTGTGTGCTGTGCCGAACTGCATCGAACCAACAGACCAACGAACATTCCCGGATGTATTTTTGGCAAAATTCTGCGAAAAACGATGGGATGAGAATGTGAACCAGGAATGCGGCAGCGCTCGAGAAGCTCGAGAGCAACCATTTTTGGAATGCCACCGAGGATGTGAAAGAGCATTCGGACTAATGTAGTTTGGTTGCATTGTTGAATCATATTGTTTGTTGTTCATCGGTGATCGCGGAACTAATGGTAAAAGATGTTTGCAAAATCGAAAAGAGATAGGAAAAAAATGGTTTAAAATTATGTTTTCACCCCGGCGGAGCATAGCTTCTCAACATACTTTGCATTTTCATCTGTGGCGAAACAATTCCACGCTTCGAGATCATCTTCTTTCTCCTCCTGCAACAACAACCGTAAGTCTGTGCCGTACGATCACGAGTGGAACTTTCGACGACCCGTTTTGGGGACGCGACCGTCTTCTGCGCTGCCCGACCGCTTGCGCTAAACATAATGAACGTGTGCCAAATATTTGTTTGACTGACATTTGTTTGGGGTCACATATTATTATTTTATTTTTTTGCCGCTGCCTTGTATGTTGCTCGTCCGATGCTTGGTCCGATGAAAACCCCCTCCCGGCGGTCGGTGCGGCACCCTTTTTACACGAGGCCGCGAGGCGAGGACGGAGCAGCACGAAGAGCAGCACATGGAACCGACCGGGACCCCTTGGGAAGTAGGGAAGAGTGCGCGATGCGGTGCGATGCATGCGATTCTCAGCATTAGCAACTGGTACGGTCGATGTCGCTTGCGGCCGCTTGCTATGTTGGCCCCAAGGAAGGGAGAGATGGGACTGTTGCCATCGACTGTTGCGCCTCCGAAACTCGGTGTCAGATGGGGAATGTCTTTTTTTTCCTCCCATTTCTTCATCCTTTTTTCCCTGCCATGCGATTCTGCCTTTTCTCTCTCTCCGTGTGTGTGTGTGTGCTTGGGAGTTCGCACGGTAAAGGCGCACGGGGGGATTCGCCTAGACCTCATTAGTTGAGGCGCAGCCAGCGAGTGCGCCACCAGCGACGGTGGCGGCGTCGGCAGCGTATCATGGCCGGTGGGTTGAGCGATGAGATGATGATACACCCGTTCTCGGAATCGAGAATAGGAGGTCCAGTTTACAAATTTGACTCTCGACCTGACGGCAACAGGCCACGAGGAGTAGGAGGAACGAGAAGGTAGACAGAGACCCCGGGACCATTGCATGCGACTTCGCGATCGCGAATGAAACCGAATCGCGGGCCCGAGCGCGAGAGGCGCGCTCTCGAATGACTGATGCTGCAGGGAATTGAATTGGAAAGCCGTGTGTCCGCGTCCGTGGTCTTCGCGGCCACTTTTCGTGTGTGTGGTGTGTGTGTTCGCAAACGCGCCGAGGAGCGGTCGTTGCCAAATGATCGTGGATCGTGTGAGCATGGTCGCGCGAGCGTCAGATCTTATTTACATAAATTTTTAATTATATGAATGCGCCATATTGGCTATCAAATGGTGGCGTATCAAACGATGCCGCCCCACGGAAAAGTTGGTGCCGGTGGCCCTGGTGGTGCTGGTGGTGGTGGTGGTGGTGGTGATGGAGACCGTGCGCGGGTTCACAGACGACTCGCGTGTTTCGCCTAGACGACGATTGCGCTTTGACCGCACCAGCCATCACCGTCACTGTCACCGTGTCAGCGGCGTTCACAGATGATGATGGACCACGTTCCGCGCGTAAATGTTAAATGGTATGTTTCTTGATTTTATTATTTCTCCGCGACACACACACACACACGTCAGTGAGCTCCCGGGGTGGCACGGATGGTGACGACGACGACGACGGCGGCGAGAATGAAGATGCGAGTGCCGAAAGATGGAAAGACACCACACCCATTATTTCGTTTCGCATGATTTATGCTGCCCCTAAAATAGAAACCGAACCAAACCGAACCGAGGGTCCGGTTACCGGCGGAGCGGAGCACGCGGCGTTATGATAAAAGTTAATAAATTGCAGGAAATGAAGCCAAATTGGCCAGTCCGGCCGACCGACCGACGTGCACGTCGACGACTCCAAAACACCGAAGCCTGAACTGAAATTAACGTGTTCCCATCAGGACCAGGACCAGGATCGGTGATCGGTTGAGGGGAAACCCTGCCGGCTGGCCCCTGGTCCGATGATTCCGTGGTGCATACGTTTAGCCTATGGGACTCCCGGCCAGAAAAGGGCTGGGAGAATCGCAAATCACAATCTTCTAGCACGGCGCATCTAATCAAGTGTGCCGAATGTGAGCATAGGCTCGGTTTTTTTTTTGTTTATTCGACGGGGCTGCTAGGGATCTAGTGAGCCTTGCCATAATAATGCCATCGAAGGTTCGGCTGTGTGCAAATAGACTAAAATCGACGGTGTATCTGGCTTCCTTGGACCGGCCATCGACGGAATCGGCTTTTCCTCCGGTCCGTTTTACGATGATTGATCGACCGTAAAAGGTGGTTTTGCAAATGCGTCCACTGATTTACTACTCCGCTTGCCAATAAAGTTTGTCAGTTAAATCATAACGTTAAACTCATTAATTGGCCACAAGACTAGCCGCCACAAGTGTGTCTAGATTCGGTCCCGCGCTGGGGACTGGGATGTCACCGTATCCTCGAGGATCTTCAGGGGCCCGGGGAAGATATTAAAAATGAACCGGATTGTCCCAGAAATGCAAAAAAAAAACAGAAGAGTTCCCATTATCTCCCATTTTTCTGTCGTGTATTATGGCGCAGGTCTCTTCTAGGACCCGCGATGCCTCTATCAGTGACAACATCCATCTTGCTCGGTTTACACCGGCTGCACTGTTTCGGGTGCCATTCTTTGAACGGATAGACGGACTCGGAGCTCCCAAAACCAACGAAGAGCAGCCAGCTAGTGGCGCGTTCTACGATTACAATCGGTGGTAATTAATTTCGAAAGGACCACCGCGTGCACGATCAGTAGAGATCGCAGATGATGCTGCAACGGCCGAGCGCCAACACGATGAACAGAGCGACGGTGTGGTCCCGGGTCCTCACATCGCGCGACATGGCGATGGCCACAAGCTCATAAATTCCCAGCGCCGCACACACCGCTTTATGAGGTTACCATAAACCGATTAGCATAATAATGATAAAAAGCCGGTGTGTGTGTGTGTGTGTGTGTGTTCGCGAGCACACCGGCCACGAACCGAACCGCTCTTCTGTCAGCAGCAGCAGCTGGAAGTGTTTGATTAGCTTTCACACATCGCTAACTGTCGCCGAAAGCGGCCATTCTTTGCCGGTATTCAGAAGCGAAACGGTCTTCACACACATACACGTAGACATGTGCACGTGCAGCAGCTTTTGCGCATTGGCGACACATTTGCTATTGCTGCATTTTCCACCATATTGTCTCTGCCATTGACTTTGGGTGTTCGCATTTTCGCAATTCATTCGCTTTCCGGGCCGGCGTGTTACATTGTGTTCTGTGCTGGAGGGATGGAAATAGAAAGTTGAGCATAAGAAAGGAAGGTGAAGGAACGTAAATCCTGTTAAACGTCCGGCGGAATGAAGGTCCTGGGGAAGGGTGCTGCTCGGCAGGTAACGCCGGTAACGGGTCTGCACTGCAAGCCCAGCAGGATTAGAGCTCGTTGCGCATGCCAGCCCGGAACACACACACAGCCAGCTCTACTCCAGGGACTTACCTCCCACGTGGCTGCTCCTCGAAACATCCCGGTCCCGTGGTATGGTCACCCGTCGGTATGGTGATGGTCGTTGGCGGGATGGCATTATTGGTTGTGGAAGGATCGCCAACTCCTGCACCACCGGCGCTGCGTGCCGGTTCGAGGTTCATCAGCTTCCTCACCGTACACGGTCGTACGATCGGACCTTCGAGTGGTTCCCGGGGTGGCTGTAGATGGCGTTCGGTGAGCCGCATCCGACGGCACAACATTGTCTACGAGGCTGGAGTCTTGCCGGGGGTCTTGTGCGATTTGGTGAGACTCTGTTGTGGAGAAAGGAACGGAGAAGGGGAAACAAGAATCAAGAGTGACAGTTTGATAAAAGGAGCGAGAGCGAGACCGAAGTAGCCGAATCGACGACTCGCGACGACGCACGTGTGTCATCGGACACCGCTTCCTGATCCTGGGAGGTTTTTTCTAATAATGTCGCGAATTACAGCGCCGGTCATCTGAGTCGCCGGCAGGTGCTTACGTTACGTTGGAAGCAACCAAGACCAGGACTACGCGGACCTCCGTTTCGGACAGTGCACGATCCTGGAGGTCTACCGGACTGTTGCTCCAAATTTGCTCGAACGTCAATCAATCACGGAGGGGGGTGACCGAACGATTTCAAAGTTCATCTGGACCATCGCGACCTCCGCTACCAGCTACCAGTCGTCGCCCAGTTTGGTCATAGAAGTGATTAGAAGAAGAGGGATGGGAGGGTCTTCAGCAGCAGCGCGTGTGGTACGTCCATCGGCAGCAGCCGCCGGTCGTCCCCCGTGGAGGTGCGGGGTGTCAGGGTCGCGTTTCTTCCCGGTACAGCTTGATTGAAATCCAAACCCTCGCAGCTCGAACTCGCAGCGAGGTGGCACAAAATGGGAACTGCCACAGGCAGTGCTAGTGACCATAACTTCCACTGGGACAGAGACTTCACTTGTGGGGAAGCGGGGCTAGGGAGAATTATGGACAAACTCGTGGTCGAAAGTCCTCTCCACCACAAAATTTTAACACTTATAATGCCAATGAGTTGCAACGTTGAGGAACGGAACGTTTTGTGAACTCATTTTGACCTAAATTACTCTTCTCTAGCCCACTGTGCCCTGTGACGACAGCAGATTTGCTGCCGATGAATGGCGATCGCGGTGCCTCGTCACGAGCAGCATAAAGCATTTCACTTCCTCACCGCACAGCAGCATCGGACTTCAGGACTGGCTGGTTCTGGTAGCAGCCACCGCGTAGCTAAAAGCCCATCATCACATCAGTAGTGGTTTGGTTTTCGGTTTGCTGTTGGTCCTCCCCTCAATGCTCTCCTGTCCTGGAGGCCGTACATGGCCGTGTGTGGTACTAGCGACTGCTCGCTGCCGGTGTCGGTTCCGAATATAAATTATCAATGATATCAGATTACGCATATATTGTAGCACTGTGTGTGCGCGTGTGTGTGCACGCGTGTGTGTCCATGCATGCGTCCATCGTTTACCTTCCCTTTTTGGTGCCGTGTACTCTCGGCGGCCCCTTGGTTTATCTGGTCATTCGCGTCGACGTCGACGTCGTCGTCGTCTATTCGGTCGGTCCATTAAAATCCCTGGCCAGGACCGATCGCTGCTGCACGATATGGGGAGCCGCTGTTGCGATGGCGAGAGTGATGGCGTTCTGCATCCATCGCCTTCGTCGTCGTCGTCGTCAGCCACCAGACCCCATTATCTGGACGCTGGGCACTGGCTATCTTAATCTACTCCGCTGTCGCACACACATAACCCGTGCGCTGCTCGATCGGGTGTAAAGAGTAAAACGATACGCACGATACGGCAGCGAATGGGCTGAACGTTGCTGCGGGGCCAGTTCACGTCCAATATGCTACCAGTGGACTGGACTGAACTGGACTCGTTCGCTTGTCCAGCCGCTTGGTGGTGACATTTATGGTGACATGTCAAGACATTCCTCCGGTTGGACGAAGGAGAAGCAGCCGGCGAAACAGAATATAGGATAGGTTGCTGTCGCGGGAACCACCATTCCGTGTTCTTGCTCTCTACACTGACTGGTTGGCGCACTGGTTGGCGCACTGGTCCAGGTCCAGGGTATCCAGAAGATCAAATTAACTTGTAGCAGTCGCACCAGCTAGGGCCAGCGATCTAGGGCGTACAGTTAGTGGGGGAAACTATATCTGAGGCAGAGTGTTTCGTCACACTCGACCCTCGGTGAAAGGTGTCAGCTGGACTACGATGGTGGTGTGCGAGTGTGTGCGCGATTAGGAAAGAAAGTTATGGCCACGAAGAGAAGCTAGACCATCGATAAGATTTTGGTGAGATATCGTCAGATTTACATGCCAGCTAGGATCGTGGAAACAGCTAAGCTTACGGGATGGAGCAATGCACTTTGAACAACAGAACGTTGTGATAGCATTCAGCTCACTAGCTTCAGTAATTCATCATAAAATGCAGATGACCGTTTTTCATGTGTGTAATAGATTCTTTCAAATTATTGCCCAATTCTAATCCTCCGTAAAGGTTGTTCGAATTGGAATATAAGAGTCAGAAATCAAGAATGTTTCATTCTGGTGGTCACTGTCACCACAACGATTTCACTATAAAGCGCCGAGGTTTGCATGAAATAATATGCTTCAAAAGGTTCAATTATCATCAAACGATGTATCTACTGTCATTATACCGTACACAAAAAAAAATGATAATGGAAAATGGATTACAGATTCCCGCTATTCTGGAACGGCCTTGCCTTACATCAGAATACTCTTGTATTATCTTCTTCTCTCAATAACAATCGCTCCGGGCAACTCTCGCTCTCAACCTTCCATGCTCTTCGTCTCTCTCTCTCACACTCTCTCGCTCATCTCGAACTGCCGGACGCAACCGTAACGCCAGCGGCTTACACACCAGCTTCTTGGCGTCAAAGTCCTGCTGTGCCACGGTTGGGTTAGCATCAATCGCCGAAGCTGGTCGAATGCGAATGAAAAGAAAACCAACAAAACTGCCTCGAGCACCGATTGAAGTGCAGCATAGCGGCGTCCAATACGCCGAGCAGGGAATGTAATTTTCACGAGATAAAAGTTCCCCTCCTCTCGATCCAGCCAAACGCGCGCTCAGCAGCGGGACAACAGACAAGTCCCTTACTCAAGTACCGTTCGATTTGTGTTCGACTTTCGACGGCGATTCGTCCGGGCGGCCATTCAGCTTCCGAACCATCATCCCTTCCACAAGGACATTCCGTGGAATCGTATTACACTAATGGAGTGCTAAATATGCAAAATTGAGAA
>NC_064874.1:48779402-48789402 GCF_943734745.1 Anopheles darlingi
TTATGGTTTCTATTGTGCACTTTAATAGACATTTTTGTAAAATTAATACAGTGCTGTTTTTGCAGCGCTGTTCTCTTTGCGTATGTCACAGCACCTTCCGTTTGGATTTGGAACCAAATGATAGTTACAATCTCATGTGATGACTGTGACTCCTGCACACGAATTTATTCCAATTAATATTAACTCCCTAACGTTGCGCTCTGCTTCTCTTTTTTCTCTTTTTCTTTTGCGTTCTAGTAGATAAAGAATATGCCATTGCATAGACCCGGAGCCCGGAGCTGCAGCAGCTGGGAGTGGGCAAAATTCCTAGAAACGGAACATATTTATGATGAGCGCAGGCGACGCCTTGGAAAGGACGGAAGATACATGATACGGAGATAAAGTGAAGCGAAGAGCAAATAGCTCAACCAGCACGATTGAATTGGCTGCAGAGCGTTTGAAGTAGAATGGCGACGAAGACAGAGCGAGAAAGAGGAAGAACCGAAGCAAAGCGTAACAATTCAGTCGGCAATTTCGACGAGGATCTATGCTACGCTCTTATGCTGCACATGGATGCCAAGCAGAAGATAGCGAAGCGGTGATCGGACACCCCATTTCAGCATCGTTTTGTCTTATAAACATCGAAAAATGGAGCAAAAATGCACATGAACTAGAGCCCTCTTTCCCCGGGGCATAATGTGGCATAAAACTAGAAAACGGGCGCAGAATAGAAGGTAAATTAATGTGTTTGAAACAAAGCCACAGCCAGCATCCCCGGAGGGAGGGATGCGATGGATATAATAATACAAAAAAAAAATACACACAAGAAATCACGTTGGACAGCAAATATTAGCCTGCAGACCGTTGAGCGCAGGGAGAAAGCGCAGGGCAACAAAATGCGACACACAGACAGCGCAGAAGAAAAGGAAGAACAACACGAAAATATGCTTGATATATGAGTGCACAGTTCAAGGAACAACGTGTAGCAAAAACGTTGCGTTGCTGTTGAAATGAACGCTTTTGTCGGCTTGTTAGCTGTTGTGGCAGTGAACAAACGACGTAGCAGATCTCGGAAGGATGCGCTAGATGCAAAGAGAGCAAAAGAAAGTTTGGCAAACATCATGTTTTTTTTTTGGTAACATTTCGTTCGTTTTCATGTTGACCTTTCATTTGATGCACAAATGTGTTGGCACAAAAGCGATGAAGCAGCAAAAATGAAACTCAGCGTGAGCGTATGGTTATGTATTTTTTTTAATAAACATTTTAATGGTGATCAAATTCTGACTGCAATATTTCTTTGATCAATGTTACATGATTAACATTGAGTTAGACTGAGTCAGAGTAGCAGAAACGGGTATAAGAAATCTGAATATACTTTAGCTCTACGACTACAAGCCGCATTATCACAGGCATTGGCAAGGTCCCGTTGGAAAAGCAATTTGATGCACCGAAGCCATTTGTGCCCTCCGGGAGGGTCGTCTGAAAGTTTGCGAATCAATCACGAAGGATGAAGGATGAAAACGCACAATCGATCGACAGGAAATGTACGGAATCAGCCACATGAACCAGTCACATGACACCGGTGTTTCATTTCTTTTCCACTCCAACCCAGCAAAAACCAAAGGAAAAAAAAACAGGAAAAAGAAAATAGACTCCTGCAAACAAAACGCTTTCTATCGCTGATGGAAACTGAATTTCGGGCGGACCGTTTCTCACGGTCGTGCTCCGGTGAACGGTACACCGGAATGGAAAAGTCATTCCCTTGTTGTTGCTGCTGTCGCTTCGCGCGGAATCGTTTATGTGCAGGTGTGACAGTGCGGAGTGCACTTGAGCGACGATGCATCCTTGCACAGCTCGCCGTCCCTCCTGTCTGCTCCATCATTCCGGGCGAAGATGTCACGGTGATTTTCCGTTTATCTCCGCCCTCTGCCTTGGTGAAGGCGGCACCCCTTGGGCAGGATGTGATGGAGTGAGGTCGATGGGATTTTTGGGTTTTGCCAAACTGCCTCAAGGCATCGCTGTTGCCAAATGTGACTGTATGATCGATGATGGTGCAGGTTGGATGGATTGTTTTTCGAAGGCTCAGGTCGACCTGAGTGAGGATCTCCCTGTTGTACAAAAGCGAATTTTGTCTTTTCTTAATTGTTCATTCCGCTTTCGAAATAATTTTCATAAATGTTAACAGGTCAATTCTCATAGTAGTAGTGCAGCCAAACGAATTGATTCTGCTATCCTACCGTCCAAGTTGTTGTTTGATAAACAACAAAGAAAGTTGTTTAAATTTTGATATTCTTCCTCAAATGCTGATCGAAGTGTAAAGCCCCATCCATTTAGAATCTGGACACACGTTTGTAATCACTGCAGCGCCTCTAGTAGTCGCTTTGCAATTCTGTTGACAGTGTTTTAATCATTGTAGTGTTTATTTAGTGGTAAAATTTTTGTCAAAATTGATCCACACCTTCAAATGTTATCGCCGATGGAACGCGAAAGGCTAAAAAAAATCTGCGCACTCATTATTAAAACTCGATTTGGCTGGAGAAAAACCGCGAAAGTCTTGAAATTTCCAAACTTAACTAGAAATACCGTATGCAAACGTTACTGGTGGACTTTTGCCTTGATTTTAGCACAATAAAACAGCCGAAAAGTGTTACAAATGCCCGATTATGCAGACAAAAGTGAATCTACAATCCTACGATCTCCCAGCGTGATTCCTCCAAGAAAAACTCACGACAGACGTCATAACAGTTCGGCAAATATGTTTAAGAAAAGTTTGAAGGCCGTGTCATGTCAGAAAATAGCCAAATAGGACCCTAGGGCACAGCTTGATTGCCCAAATCTGTGCTAAGAAGCTGTACGCACAAGTGTTGACCGAATTCAAACCATGCATTTCGATGGACGGTGCAACAAACGTAAAAATGCATTTCACAAAATACCGGACAAAATAATACTTTGCCAATCATAAAGGGAATGGTTTAGGAAGGGGCTTTAGGCTTCTTTACGAAGATAAATTTGACATTGTGGCGACAATCAAATGTTTTCACCATTAGGGCTACTTTCATTCGAAATTTGTGCTAGAAAAGAGTGTCTACAGAAAAGGATTTTGTTCTTCATTTGTCCACCAATGATCCTGTGTAAGTTTGGCATAATTTAGATAGCTGTTCTTGCCGAAGGTATGGCGTTAATGTTTTGTATTCAAATAGATCGATTTCACAAGGAAAGCTATCAATCCACAAGAATGACTGGATTTTCGTTCCATCGATTTCTATTGGGTAATTATCACAAGGAAACTTAAAAAGTATATATGTATAAAAACCCTCTGAAATGAGGGTGATGTGCAACAAGAGACCAAATGATGTTACCTAAAGTAATGTGCAAAAAGTTTTGGGTGATATCAAACTAAAAAAAAAAGTCATATAAAAAATGAATGAATAATTTTCGATATCAATATTTCTTATTAAAGGTAATAAGAAAACCTACAAAATGACACCTTTTTTCTCTTTTTACGTCAATTTTTGGCTGGGATATGACCTATTTTGTGTGTCCAGATTCTAAATGGATGGAGCTTTAGCAAACAAAGATTTAGCGATAAGCAAAGCGTTAGAGTGCATTTCAAAATATTAAAGCGACTGCCGAAAGTACACGTCTTCAAAGAAAATGCCCGTCATAACATTCTGTAAATTTAGCCTTTTGACATTTTTTAACTATTTACCTTTTTCCACTTTTGCTCTGTCTAAAAATACCTCTTTAGTGCAGCAATGTATCAATTTCGCATTTATATTCGCATTTACGAATTACGCAAAATTATTATAAACATCTTTTTTTTTACTTCAAATTGTTTACATGCCCCCCCCCCCCCCCCCAAGAGATCTTTACCTATATTTACCAAATAAAAGGTGTTAGACTATAAAATTATCTATCACCGCATAACAATGGGCAGCGCAAAACATATTCCTTTTAACGAATTTTATGTATCTTCTTAACAATTACTTCTTTACATCCGGCAAACCATTTAGTTTAAAAAATAATTGATATCATTGCCAAAATGTGTAAGTATTGTCTAGTTCCTCGTTTAGTCCTTTTTCATTAGAGCAAGTAAACGATCAATCGAAAACATAAAACTAATTTAACGAGTAATTGAGCAGTGGATTCTTAATTTGCTATTCGCGCAGTCAAGGATCAGGAGTAGCAATCATGAAACGGATCATGTTCCGATGTTCCGATATGTTGACTGTTGATGACAGTCATTTTCGTATCAAACCCCCCACCTTATTGTTCATCCACTTGTTCGTCGGCACCATTTTATTTCCGCAAATAGCAAATCAATTCCCCGAGCATCGCACGAACCTGTAGCTGTCTCTAATACCCTGCCACGACGGGACGGGTGCTTGTCCCACAATCAACATATGTATTGCTTTCTCGCATGCCCTTTGCCTGACAGTGAAACACTTACGCCCGAAACGTGCTGTTACACGTACGCGGTTCTTGGTGCCCATTGAGCTGTGTTAAGGCTTTTGATCCGACAAACATTTATGCTGCGTCATTATGCCCATCATTCTCATCACACTCACGCTCTTCGTATCACCGTCATCGTCCCCGTCATCATCATCATTTTCATCGATATGGGGCGTCCCTTTCAACAGCTCACGGGACACCTCCATACCATGCCAGGTAATAGACCGGAAGCGAGTGCGAACTACCATCTCGGGACGCGATCCTTTTCTCCTCTCGCGCAAGACGCCTTCTTTAGTGAGAAAAGGGCCACAAAGGAGCAACCAGGGAAGGTGTGAAAAGTTTACCGTTACAAGGTCAGGTCGTCGCTCGACGCTCTCGATGGTTAAGAATTATTTCTTCAAATATTCATTTCCGTCTTCCGGCGCCCCCCCCCCCCCCCCCCACGGGGCGCGTCCCCAGGAGTGAGAATCAAAAATCACAGCAGCCACAATCCGGTACAACGCGGTAAATGCGCAAAACGATTGCTCGGGGAATGGCGTTATTAGTCTTGGCGTGGCGGGATCGAGACGTCCTGGCATTTGAACGGATTCCAAGCCTCAGACAGGGCAGGGCGGAAGCCTGGCAGAGCAGCCTACGGGGGGAGGGTTTTGGGTTTAAATATCATGTTTGCTCATTTTTTTCCTTCTTCCTTTCCTTCTACTTTTCCTCGTATGCTTTCTGCGCCCGGCACTCGATCCCTCGAGGACGCCCAACCCCAAAAACCCTCGGCTCGAGCCACGTGCTCGACGTTGCTCACTTGGCTGCCTAACTGACTGGCTGGCTAACGGGTTCGCCTTCAAGGGGACACAAACCGGATTGTGACACATTCACCACAGGAGATTGCGACACACACTCACACATTGGAGGACTTCAACAGGTCCGGAAGGTCAGTGCTATCGGTTTGCGGGCATACAATTCCCGTTCTTAAAGGGTTTGCGCGACTTCGAGGTTATTAATTGACATATCGCGATCACCGAGATCGAAACATTTTCTAAGAAAATGCGTTTATCGTCGAATTGAGTTCGAGAACTCATCAGCACTAATCAGTAGCTGGCTATTGAAAGCATCGATCCAGAGACTTCCGCAATCGATTACCAGCCAAACTTTCTTCCCGATTCTCACAAAACATCTCTTTCCACTGTTCCCGCTCCATGGACTCAGCCACAATATCCAAATGGCAACTTTGGGAAAAATTAAAGCTAATACAAAATATTCATTGCCTTCATTGGCTCGTGGCCACCGCACCACCACCGAGACGGGTTCTGTTCGGGCGTGCTAGTTGCCGAAGAAAACTTTGGCCATTTTCTTTCTCCCGGTCCGGATTCATTCCTTCGTTCGTCGGTCGCGAAATGCCACTTCATTAATATTTGATCATAATTATGGACGAAGCTTTTAAGATTCAATTCGTCTGATTATTTTCCATCCATCTCCGCACCCTACCGCCCCGGCGGCTACCGTTCCTAGCTAGTCTAGAAGCATTTTTCGAATGGGAAAAGCCAAGAAACATTTTCCAAACAATTTGTACACATTGCCATATAGCCTGCCATCCAGACGCCTCACCTCGTTGGTTCGTTGGTCATTTTGCGCCACTTTCACGTCGTCGTGACCGCTTGCACCGCCCTTCCTGTCCCTCCTAATGCCACCACTCCATTCCGTTCCGTTTCTTTTCTTCTAGTTCGTCCTTTCGGGGGGGGTGTTCGCGAAAAGGTGGAGATTGATTAAAAATTTACCTTTTCAACGTGCGCTAATGGAACTCGTAGGCAGAATCCGACGACAGCAGAGCCAAAATGCCGAGCAATCGCCACCCCCTCCCTCCAATCCACTCCACTCCTATCCGTTCGCGATTATTAGAGAGGAATGCACGGAGGCAGCAATCCGTTCCCTCCGCAAAGGCCTTCTTCACCACCGTCACCGTCTGCTCCACGTTGGAAATGTCGACGGCGGATCGACGAAAAGTTTTCTCAAGACTCAAGGCGCGTGCCACACCGCGCACTCTGCTCTTCGCACCACCTCGGTGGGGAGGGTTTCCTGTCCTCTTCGATGTCGTCGTCGTCGTTGGTTGGTTGGTTGGTAATTGGACCGGAGAAGGTGGTGGCAGATAATTAACTCTAATTGAACGTAGTAGCCTGGGCGGTTGTAATGACAGTTTTGTCCACAACGGAGCTCCTTCGGCAAGCACTTGAGCAGCCAGTCCCCTAGCAACTGCAGCAGCAGCTGGTCTAGTAGCCGATGACAGAAAGCAAAACAAGAAGGATCACGTATCTATCGGATGTCGATTTGCTGAGAATACAAAAAGTGGCCACTGGAACGGTCGTTAGAACTACTCCGATTTACACCAAACACCGACACCCACACACACATACAAAGACACACGGAAACCCTCACACGTTGGGGGTGGTGGCACACCGACCGAGGCACACCGTTTCGGTGGCGGATCATAACTGTGCAATCGCGACGATTGGGCTTATGGTTTTATGGCTCTCCCGACTCCCGGACTCCGACTCCGACGCTGGCGGCGGCACTTGACTGCCGCGAGCAGGCGAGCGCGTACGCCTCCCTCCTCCCCCAGTGGGTGGGGTGAGAACGTGCCGATAAAGTTATTTTCACGCCGATTTCCGCGAGTTTTCACCTCACGACGCGACGAAGTGGTGCTGCTGCGGTGCGACGAGGTGCTGCTTCCCTTCTCTTCCCTTTATCCCCCTGCCGCCTTTCTGCGGCCCATGCTCGCGAACAATTGCCGAAGAGCAATTCACCCTATTTATTGTTAAACTGTTGAAATTGCACCCAGCAACCCACCGCGCTGTCGGTGTCGAGCAAACGAGCCTAGAGGGCTTTTTAGTGGTGGTGGCGGTTGGTGGTGGTTGGTGATGATGATGATGGTGGGAACTGGTGCCGGGCCTCTGCTGGGGTGTGGTGTACACTGGCTGGTTGAACGTTTGGAAAATTATCCTTTCATGCATAATCAATTGATGGTGCTAGTGGTGGTGAAGGAGGTGGAAGCTACTTTGCTGGATGTAAAGTTATTTTGGTTCGTTTGGTGGTTTTTGGGCGGATTATGCGCGTTCGGTGCTGGCTTGCTGGCCGCATCGGCATCGTGGCCCGAGTGTGCAAATGGACTAGGCGATGCGAAAGTGCACACCTGTAGCCCCTCTCAAGACACGCCGGAGAGTTATGGGTTTCATTAGCCGAACGAATCGTTAGCCGCGGCGAGTCGCTAATAATCATATTTTTGAAGTATTTTTTGGGGCATTATTCTGCTATCATTCTAGGCAAGAAAGTGTTCATTAGACTTGTCTGGACTTTTTTATGTGTCGTTAATAATGCATGGCTTAATGTTTTGCAATCAGCCAGGTTTTGAGTTCAAAGCACTAATGTTTGTAATGTTCTTTCGTTAAAAATAGAAGACTTCCACAAAACCATCCGTGAAACACAATTCAATGTTAGTATCTTCGTTTATTCCGGAATCATCCAACCGTTACACGTGTTTGGGCGCTTGAAAGCAAAGTGTTATCCTGTAAATGTATGCGTATTACCCCTTCAACACCCTAACCAGTGGCTCGTAAGCGAAGGTGTTACACAACGAGTTCTTTCACCAACACGAGTCCACGTCCACGAGCAAGAAACGGGGATTGCAGCTATAATGAATGCAGCGGCACGCGAAATGGCACGCGAAAAGGCCCTTCCGAACCTGCTATTATGGTTGCTACTGCACTCTCACAAACAAAAGCGATCCTATACCTTCCCCTTTCGGAAGTCCCAATCACGTTGCCAACCAAAAACGTTCCTCGTGCTGCGAGAACCGAGCAGAAAAATTGTGCCAACGAGCCGTCATTAAAAATGAAGAGTATCGATTGGCGAACCGGGGAGGGGGCGGTTGGAATCCTGGCGTGACCCTTTTAACCATGGACTCTAGGACCGGGCAGGGCGTTAACATATATTTTTAGAAACACGAACACTGCACCAACAGCTAGCGAAGTGCTGTGTACGAAGCACGCACACAGCTATGGAGGTGATTGCATAGACTTTAAATTGTGGAGTTATTGGGTAACGGGGAAATCGAATAGAGATGTCCTTATCGGTGGTTCAAGAACCTTTGCAAATTGTTAGAGGTCACTCGGCAAACCACGAACACCGCCATTGTAACAATTTGATTGTTTTGGTTGATGAAAGTAACGACTGATGTTGATTTGTTGAAAGTGGAGCAAGGATTTTTGAGTGCTTTTGATTGACATTTGCAGGGGAACGTAACGCAAGCCAACATGCAAGTTACTTTGTATTGCAGTTTCATTAAATTATGAAAAGCCATACAAGAAAAATGGAGAAGACTCACTTAGTTTGTACCCTTAAAATGACTACAAATTAATCCTTCATAATCTTCACCAAGTTCTACCGTCGGAGGTACAATTGTTAAATGTTGTTTGGATTACTTTACAAGTGGCCGCATCAACCTGCCCTGCAACTCACGCCAATCAGTGAAGCGCAACATCAATAAACGGGCATCCATCCGCACTATTGCTATTTGCCGTACACCTGCATAAACCTGGTCGCAGTAAAGCATCTATCAAATCAGCTTTGTAGCCAATTCCCCGGGAACAACCACAGCCTCTCTACCCGGCGGTGTATGGCCAAAAGGCCCAAGGCTATCGGCGGCACCGGGATCCTCCCTACAGGTGCTACCTGTTGCCCTTAAAAATAACAAAGATTTATTGGAGAGGATTTTCCCGTGTTTTATTGTGGTTATTACACACTCACACGCACTGCACCATTGGAGCAATATATCGGTATCAGAAGTGCCCTCCGGGGTCGTTCGGGTATTCAATCAGTGCCGAGCTCATCGAGCAACGGTTCGTTTTGAGGAAAAACATTGGAAACATTGGAATTATTGCATTCGTTTGATGGCCAGCCGAATTTATTCGAAATTGTTTTCATAAAACACCTCACCACCCTCTGCGCGGCACCTTCCGTGTGGTCACAGGTAAGCGGAGTGCCTTAATCGATGTTTGGCTCTGTGTGTGTGTGCGTAGTATTTGTCTTTTAGCCTCTCCTTATGATCTCCTTTCATATCACGGCTTCACGGCTAGCGCCGTTGTGATTGATTCCTGGGTTAAAGTGTCGCCATCAACGTCCTTCTCCCTCCATCCATTCCAGCTACATTAGCTTCTAGCATGTGAGCGACCCCGTGTCACCGAAGCCGAAGTTGGACGGAGTGGGAGGCGAATACGCGCGCGTCTATTAAAAATATCAATAACCCAAATGGTTTACGCGCGAATCGCGGCGCGTGGTGGCGCCGCTGATTGATGCATAAAATGTTCCCATTTATGGTCGCCAGGAAGGAAGGGGGCGCAATAAATCGGTCGGTTCGGCTTGTTTGGTCTTGATTTTGTGGCTTTTCAGGGCTCGCGGGCGCTTACCGAAACAAATCTCCGCCGCGGAGTTATTGTGAAACGGCCAAGGGACAGATAAAAAGGGAATGTAATGAACGAACACGGAGAACGAGTGAGTGAGAGAGGGAATAAAAAGCAACATAAAT
>NC_064874.1:48794402-48831902 GCF_943734745.1 Anopheles darlingi
GTTTTGTGAAATTATCTTCTGTTTTTATGCCCTGGAGGGGTAATGATAATTTCAAAGTGAAACAGTTTCCAACTTTGCCTATTTCGAGTGACAGCGTTCCGGAGGATGTAGTACAACCGCAGCCGCATCCGTAACGATGTCAGGACATTGTCTAAAGACATGTGGCACTGACACTCGAATCCCTTAAAAGAGTTAAAATATCTTCTTCTGGGCTCAAAGTATAGTTCGCTGTGAAAGCAGGTTCTGTCTATAGCCAGGAGCATTGCGTTCAATGTTCGTAATACTATCGAGGCCTTTACATACAATACCACACATGACTCCGCTCTCGTGCCCAACACATCATTTGTCTCTTATCCTTAAACTCCCTCGGATAGCAAAGGCAACATCAGTGTCAGCAGCAGCAGCATCCTTGGATGGCTTCAATTTTACTGCTTTACATTTTCCATCGGCCTGCGCTATGTAATGCCTGCCCCCTCTCGTCCCATCCTTGCTGTTCCATCGAACCCTAGGCGAGTCTCTAAGCTGGACGCTAAACTCACACCTTCAACTCGTTCCGAAGGATCGTCCTTGCCTGGACAAACGCACACAACCACTACACCAACAACGACAACGACGACGACGACGACGACGACGACAACAACAAGCACTCTCTGCTGCCGGACCTAGTGGACTCCCCCCCCCCCTCCGCGCCCACCCCGTTTTCTTGGTCGAAAGAAAATAGCCCCAGCATCTCCGCATGGTTTTAAGCTTTTGAAAAACCCCCACCACCCCAGCTACGCACCCCACCCTTACCACCCGCTGGTCACCGTGGCTGTTTGGCTGTTCTTCGCACGCACGCACTCGTAACATTCGTGCTGTCCATCTTCCCCATCCACCTGCTCCTCTTCCTCTCCCCGAAAACCCCTACAGCATCACACGCAACTAGCCTTTCCGTGTGGGAGGGGCAGGAAGGAGCAGGCAGGGAGTGGGGCTTCGACCCTCTTCACCCCTTTACCGGCTGCCCTATGTACAGCGGCATAATATGTATACGCATGTTGTAAAATATACACAATCTCGCATCTCTCGGCCTCTCGTTCTCTCGGTCCTGTTCAAAAATTCTACTTTGCTTTCTCCTCACACACCATTAAAAGGACTGGACGGTCTGGTGGAAACGGGGGGCTGGTGGTGGTGGTGGTGGTGCTGCTGCTGATGCCTCCCCCTACGAGGGCGAACAGAAGGAATGGACACGAAGAGACCATTCGGTGCGGTCCGAGCGAGCGAACAGAGCGAACAACGAGAGGGTGGGCGAGAGAGAGTAAATTATGCGTGTCACCCTTTCACTGCAAAGCCGTACGCTTGCCTCGCCATGCCATGCTGCTTGCCGTGTCCTGGTGCTCTGGCTCTGCTACGCGTTGCGTCATACCTTCGTCTGCCGGGCGAATGTCCTTTCGGAGAGCAAAGATCTGAAGCGGGAGCGTGATAACAAAACAGCAGGCGCGAGAAAGAGAGAGAGAGCTTGTGAGCAATAGGGATAGGGAAAGAGTGAGAAGACATCGCCATTGGCTACTAGAGACTAGAGGCGGTTGTTAAGGATGGTCGGCTGTTGCTTTGCTTACAGGCTTTTTCCCACTTTCTCCAGCGTCCAGCGTCCGACCATCGTCGATGCTGAGCAGCCCGATTACGTCGTCCTTCGATGCTTTGGGGAATCGGCACTATGGGAATGGGATGTCGATCTAATGTCATAATTTTGGAATTTCCTTTTTAACAGATCTTACTGTGTGTATGTGTTTTTTAATAAATCATAGTACTACTTTTTACTTCAACATCCATAAGAACAATTCCGACTTCACAACACATTTACTGTACAGCTCGCATGCATGTTCGGCGTTGGAATGTTGTGCCTGTACCCTCAGTATTTTTCCCAGTTTTCCATCTCCCCCCCTACGGTCATCGCTGCTAAACACCATGTGATAAGGAATCCATGGTGAGGCACCTCCGAACGTCCGAGTTTAAGTAGAGACGATGAGTAGTGCTCTACAGCTACCGGCCTCGAGCTCGAGAAAGAGTGTGCGTGTGTGAGAGTGCTTTTACAGGATCTAGAGCACACGGGACGATGGCCGGCCAGCGGCCACCAAGCGATAGAACGCCATAGAAGGGTTAGTGAAAGTGGAACCGGAACCGGAATGGTGTAGCGTGCGTGCTACGCGAATGCTGCTGCTGCTGCTGCTGCTGCTGCTGCTGCTGCTGCTGCTGCTGCTGCTGCTGCTGCTGTATGCGTAAATGTACGTGTTGTTGTCTAAGAGCGTCGAGGCGGACAACATCCTGGACCAGCATGAGTGCTACCAGAGAGCTACGCACTCTTCCAACCGTCGCACTTTAGAGGGTAGGTTGCGAATGTGCTGTATGTGGCGGCGGGTGCGTGCGGAGAGGAGATATAATGATGATTTTCAGAATAAATATAACCCAGCATACTGCTGGTGCTGGTGTTGCTGCTGGACATGTTTTGCGTCTCTCCTCCACTTTGCCAGAGAGACTCACCGTCGCCCTTGGTTCTCTAGCAACTCACTCGACTCGACTCGACTCGGCGTAGCTTGGTTCGGATGAGAATCAGAACGATGTAAATGTGTTACTTAAACACGCACCCATCCACCCACACGCACAGCCAGCCAACGAAGCATTCTTCCACATTTTCTAGAATTCACAGATTTTCAGTCTCGCCAAACACAACGACACACACACACACATAGCGAGACCGACTGCCCGGTTTGGCATGCATTCGAGATTCCTCGAGCCCTTGTTGTAATGGAAGGCGGCACACAACACGGTGGCTAGCCGTGTCTGCCGACGCCGGAACATGGAAGCGCTTATTGGGAAATATCGAGCATCCTGGGCCTGGGGCTTAGAAAATTGTAACACAAGATGGGTATTTGCGGGAGGGTGCGGCAATACTGGAATGGCATCTTTATTGCCTTACACGGTCCTGGTCGTGCCTACCGGTTAACTGGTTCGATTCGTTTGAGGGAGCAGAAACAGTGAAGCAAGGCATCAGCTTCAGCTCGAGCCGGCACATGGCTTTGTTGTTTTAAAGTTTCCTTTTGATAATTAAACATTCAACTCGTTTGGTGACCGGCAGAAAATACAGTAATGGCACAGGCGAGGCAAATAGCCACAATTTGTAGCAGAGGCAACTGTGGTAGATGACTAACGCCCTTTAAAGGTAGGAAGAATACAGATATTGCCGTTAAGAGAAACCTTCTTTGATATTTGCCTGATGTAATTATGAATGGTTGAAGATCGTCAAGTGTCATTTTCCTTTGTATCTTTTTATTACAATAGGTATTCAGAGACTTCTTAACCTTGTAGTTGGGTTCCGACCATTTGGACCAATTTTCATTGGTTTTTGTTTTTGTATCTTCAATCCGATCGACTTGATTTTTTTTTAGTAGATAAACACAAATATACATTACAATTTATAAAAAATATGAAAGGGGAAGATGAAAAAAAGAAACTAACGTAAAAAACTCCACATAAGGCACATTTTCTATCGTCTTTCTAGTCTATTATAGCCATACAAACGCACTTATAGCAAAATATCTCAATATCTCTTGGGTATAAAAGCAAAACATTCCAAATACAATTGTTTCCATAACCATTTCCATTGAAAATACACTATGCACCAAATGGTCCACTAACTTATTTAGTGTGAGTTTTTTTAACGCAACTGCAGATTTGAATGAATAAATAAATAAATTATCCTCCTAACAATAGCAATTGATTATTCATTCTCGAATCATTCAGCTCATTCACGAATGTAACACGTAAACCTGATTAAAAAAAGGAGGATAGTATTAAAGGTGAATGATAAATATCAAAATCGAAATTATGCGTAAAAGATTACACGATGAAGCAAAGATAACTTATAACAGAAAGACACATTACTATATGAGTGTTTCTGATGGGTTCAAATAGTTAAAATGACAGTTAAAATACATATAAAATAATAAAAACATTAATGAATCAATTTCGTCCTTACTTATTCAAACACACCTGATAACTACTTCTATCGAATTGAAAAATATTACGAATCGATCCATTGTCTGCTCGGGAGTATACTCTCCCCGAATAGAAACTCTCCTTCAGCATCCCGAATCGCGAACAGAAGCGTATTCCGACTTTCTCGCGCAACGAGTTAACTTAAAACAATCGATTTTATTCCTGCCAGGGAGCACCATCCACCGAAGGCAGCTCACACACACCCGCACACACACACACACCAAGTTATGCAAATGATGACTCCCGTGCGTAAGTAGTCGTACGTCCGGCACATACGGTCAGTCGTTGGTTGGTTGTTTGCGCTGGTCTTTGTTCGGTTCGGGATCGGTATCGGTCCCCTTGGACGACGACGACGACGACGATGGCGTCTTTACCCTTCGCTAGTAGCACACGTACCTCGCGACGCGTTACTAAACTTGACCAAAGAGTCCCCCGGACACGCAGATTGTACGTGTGCACCACCGGGAGCGTATGTGTGTGTGTGATTATGTGCAAAGCAGACACGAGAAGGGAGGGAGGGGCGCGCTTGTGGGGTAGCGGACAATCGAAAGATGGTACGCATCTCACCGATGTCCAGAGTCTATGGTCTGGGTGGACTATGTAAAGTCCGTCCATCCATCCATTCGTTTGCCCGGTTCACCGTGTTCCAGCCGCTCGTACCTTTCAAGTGGCCGTGACTATCTTTCGGTCAGCCTCCGGCAAGCGTCGAAGTTTCCATCATACAGGAGGAGAAGGAGGAGGAGAAGTTGGTTGCCCGGGTATCGTGTAGTTATTACAAGGGAACCACCCGGCCAGTCCCTTCAGTCCCTGTCCCAACCCTGTGCCCGGCAATTCGTTTTATCCCGTTTATGGCCGCGTACGCGTGTGCTATGCAAAATGAATGTTGAACCGCCCGATGCCTCCTCCCAAGCATGCCAAGGCTGGATGATGACTGCTGGTGGTTGTGCCACTGGACAGATAACTTCAGCTCCGTCACCGCCGTCACCGTCGACCATCGCATGTCCACATGCAAACGAGGAATTCTTCGTCCTTTTTGGATCGGTGTTGGGGTCACCAGCCAGCGAGTCGCCCAGCGAACGGTCCAAGGGCCGAGATGCGAATGGTCAGATTGTCAGGCGCTGGGTTGCTGGCTCAGGAGGGTGACCATGCGTGCGTGCGTGCGTGCGTGCGTGTTTGTATCCTTCTTATGTCCACCGATCGACCGATGAGGGTGTAAGAGTGGAAGGTAATATATATAATAAGTCACCACAAGCTCCGGGACACGACGCTGGACGCTGGCAGAGCAAGCAGTTGGCCAGGACCAGGCCAGGACCGAGAACCTAGAGATAACGGTACGCTGGACACGGTGCTCGGTTTGGTGGAACGATGGTTTCGTTTTCCGCGACGACGGTACCAACCGGAATCCTCGACGCGAGCGCGCGCCGGTAAACAGTCCTTCGTAATTTCATTCCTCCTGCTCCTCCTTCTCCTCCTCCAGTCCAGAACCTTGTCCCCTCCCGGCCCGTCCAGGTCGTCCCGGTGGATGTCGCCGGAAAGCCGGAAAAAGGGAGATATTTTTAATAATAATCGAATCGAATATATAAAACAGCAAACTGATCCCCAGCTGGAGGATATAGAGGACGAGCACACAAACATACACATACACGTTTGTGTATGCGCTTAGGCACGTAGTGGTTGGCAAGGGGTTTTTTTTTTGCCGGAACTGGACACGAGTTCATGGTCCGCCGCTGCTGGTGGAGAGTAAAAAGAAAATGCAAAAAATGCCGTCCAGGCTAGAGCGCGAACGGGCGAACAGCAAACCACCTACAGCACCGGCCAGTTGCTGGTCCTGTGGCTGAAACGGAACGGGAAATCAGCAAAACACACACGCCCCGGCTACGAGGCCAAATCCTTTGAGATTTCCCGGCGAAGAAGGTAAAATGGCAAATTACTTTCGGTAATGGTGTTACTTCCCGTTACGGACCGTGCTGTACGGGGGGCAATGGGTGAAATGGAGGGCGATTTTCGGTGAAATCGAAACCCGTTCGCAGCGAATGGAATGGAAGGGATAGTATTGGGACGGTACGGAACGGAAGGTGATAGTCTAAAAATTATCGATATGAATTATGATCGCCTGCGTCTGTAAATAATGATGGTCGAGGGCTTAGGAACGTGGCTGAGGTCGTAAACTGAAAGTGAAATCGGAGCGAATCCGAATGAGAGGGAAGGGGAGTCCTAAACCACGTAGCATTTCCATACCGGACCGGATAGAGTAACCAGACTGGAGGCCAACCAATGGGGTTTGGGTTGGAGGTTGAAAAGTCCCAAAAATCTATCGTCTATCGCCACCGTTGGAACACGCTCCGGTCTAGAGCAGCACGTATTTTTGGTGAGGGTAAGAGGCTTCAGGATTCTAGTCGAAGGACCAATCGAGCAATGGACGCCACCATTCAAGACAAGAGGGCGAGTGGTGGTACGCTATCTTGCCGAAGCGATCCGTGGTCGGTGAGAAAACTAATTGAATCGTAATTAGTCGAAACACGTCCGGTGGTCTTTGTGGTAATGATAGGAAAATGCAAAACTCGCCGCTCCCGATGCTCGGGAATTTAAAGAATTGGACAGCCGGAGCAAACGGAGCAACCCAAAAAAGTGGAATGGAACGCAGCATGCTTTTCGGAACGAGAGAGAGTTTTTCATAATTCACGGGAATCTGCCAAATTGATTAAAGTAGCTTCGCGGGATAATCCAACGACCTCAAGTGGGTTATCAACGGTGGTTAAGGTGGGGAGTACAAACTTCATCTCGGGAAGATAGCACCTCATCATTTATGAGAGGCCCTTTATCGTGCACTTTCCCGAGCGCAGCCAGTGTGTTGTTTGTCTTTCGCGCGTGGACAAATCATTACTCCAAGTGCCATGTAGAGTGTGGACCACCACAAAATACCATGACTGCACACCGGTAGGGGAAGGAAAGGGTAAGGAAACCTGCACCGGACCGTCATCGCGGCCGTCCATCTTGGGGACAAATTAATAAGAAAAGCGTCGAGCAAAATGGAACGACCCAACGACGAAACGTGCAATATTACGGATGCAATAAAATAATACGACACATAATACGGGTGGGTGTGTAAACATTCCAGTAACCATCCTCCCTTCGTTAACCCCTTTCTGCTGACCACTGGGGAGGGGGCATGGACATGGCATCGCAGTGTGGTACCCCCTGCCCGGAGTGTCAACCGGTGGAAACCCCGGTGCTTTTTATAACTGTCCGTACGTGACCATTCCTGGCGATGGCAGCGGAATTCGTTAAGCTAAATTGATAAGGTAGGCACCGTTGGTTGGCGTCGTACAAGGCTCTTTCCATAGCGACGCTCTCATGTGTGTGTGCACGTTAGCAGATAGCTCAAAAATTTATTCCCTACCGAGACGATTATCTTTGGTCATCAAAAGGAAGAAAAAATACTTCCCCGGATGAGTATGGCAGACAGAGGGGATGTGATGGTCAGCTTGGTATAGCTCTCGAAGGACCACTGTTCACGAAGTGAGGTACTATAAAAATGATTACGGACGTTCCTTTTTGGCGGATGGGGGAACAGGTACTTAGGTGGCATTATGGAATGATTACGCCAAAGAACGCTCGCCGCACTCACTCACTCAGATTTCCACCTAGCGTTTATTGTGATTGTCCATTACATCCACTCTCGCTGGGGTGGGTCTCGTTTTTGAATAGGTTGATAAGTGAAAATGATGTTCGAAATAGCGTCAAATTAAGTTTGATTTTCCGTAACATGATAAGCCTCTAAGCATCCTTTAGCAACAGTCAGCATTATTTTCGAAATCGTTCACTATACATGTGCGGTAGTTTTATTTGTCTGATTCTTGATAAAACAGACTCGTGATGTTGATCCTCTATTTCAAGTTTAAGTGTATGGAGATCTATGGCGATAGTGAAAAGGAGTCTGTTTTCTCGGTTCCGTGTGCCTTGTTTTTTTTTCAGCCGACGATGGCCTTTCGTGTTTCTTTCAGGTTCGATGGCAAAAGCAAATTCATGTCTACCAGTGGAGTCTCTGGTGTGTCGTGGAGCTGGTCATTTAGTAATACATCGAAGTGTTGAGCCCATCGCGAGAGGACTGGCTGGTTACTGATCACCTTACTCACCATTCTTATTGCGATTGCTTATGTTTATGTTTATGTTTAGCTCCAGCCTCCAGCTTCTGGATCCGTTTAGCTCTCCCTCTCCTTGCCTGATTACCCCTTTTCGTGGGCTGCCTGGACATTCCCATCCTTCAGGGATGCATCGGGGTTGTATCGGATTTGCGTGTTATAACTGCCCGTTTCTCGGGTGCAAGCTATTCGACATCGGATTTCTAAACCAACCAGATAGTGATCCGAGCCTATTTTTGCTCCTCTAAAAGTTCTGATGTTTAAAAAACTCGATTGTCTGCAGCGATTGATCAACACGTGATGTATCTGGTTGGAAGTAGCTTCATTTGGGGATACCTCCGATGCTTTGTGGATATCGCATCGCGCAGGTGTACCTTCTCTGGAACATAATGTTTGATGGGGTCCAGTCTGTTAGGCCATCAAACCTGGAAAATAAGTTGTGTTAAAAGAAAAGGTACAAAAAATATCTTTTTTTCCGTTTAATTTTTGAAAAAAAACGGTGGTTCCGCGAAAATTTGAAAATTTGAAAAAATCGGAGCGAAAATCGCACCTCTCGCTCTCGCACCAAAGAGTGAGCGAGAGAAAAGTTCGAGCAGCCAGAAAAAAAGGTAGTATACTAGTCGGTGTAGCAACCCTTACTCGACCTATTTTCGTGGTCGTATAAGCCACATAAAACGGCGCTTACCGGGCTTCTCTTGTTGACAAAAAAGTGAAAAGTGAAAAATCGGAAAATTGTGTAAAATCCGGTGAAAACCGCAAATTTTCCGACAAATTTGTGGATGATTGTAGCGCCTGAACTACTATCAAATGGCCGGATTGGACGACTACGAGCGGTAACCGAAAATAGCGTTGCTTTTTGCGAAAAGACGGTCTCTAAAACGATTCCCGGTTTTGTAGATATCTGGAAGATGAAGATGAGTTAGATAATGCACGGTTTATTTCGACGACATACAAATCCACCCTGGATGAGCCGCCGTATCAATTCGTCAACTCGGACCGCGATCTCACCCTCCCACTGCAAAAGCACAAGAATGTCCAGCCACTGTACGAGAGTCCGGAAGATGGTAGGTTTCAATAATTTTTTTCCTATTTTGCAGCAGCTGATTCCCGTTTTTGTTGACTCCCGGGGGTTTTCCAGAAATATCCCTGCGGAAGTACATCGGAGCGAGCGTCAATCTGGTCAGCTTGATAACGGAAAACCTGCTGTGCCACCCATTCCTGGTGCTACGGAGACAGTGCCAGGTTCATCATGCGGCGAAAAAGTTCCACATAGTTCCGGTCACGTTGATCCCGGTGATTGTTCATCTGCACCAACGGCAGGGTGTAACGACGCTATGGAAGGGCATCGGAAGTGTGCTGCTCGTACGCGGCATGACCCTGGCGGTGGAGGATGTGATATCTAAGTTTACGCCCTGGCCAAAGTACGTCTGGCACTCTCTTCGTCTTCGTCGTTTGCTGGCCACTTTTTAATGCACGTTCTCTTGTCTGTTTTCAGGGAAATTAATGCAAAAACCTCCATGAAACAGTTTGGTCAACATTTGCTGTTGAAATGGTAAACGATTTATGATAGCACGAACCCTGGAAACATGATAATTAACGGTTGCTTCATCCTCAGCATTAGCATAGCGACGGTGGTTCCGTTCTACTCTGCCTCACTCGTGGAAACAGTCCAGAGTGACATTGCCAGTGAAAAACCGGGTATATTTGATGTGTTTCGTGAAGGAGCCAGTCGGCTGCTATCATGGAGCGTACCCCAGAAGGGTCGAATGCTGCCCATTTGGGCGCTGGTGGGTCCGAGCATATCGCTTGGACTGTCCAAGTACATCTGCCAGTACGTATTCACTCGCTTCCCATCATTTGCAATCATTCTAAATGGCCGATTGTCTCGTTGCAGGTTGTTCGTACGCGGCATCTCGACTAGGATCATGTGCCGACGGGTCACGTTCTACGAGGAACGAAAGGGTGCTCGTACAAGGGATTTTGCCGCCCAAAGTCAGGTGATCGAGGTTTACTCGACCATGATCTCGCTGTTTGCGACCGAGATGATTTTCTATCCGTTCGAAACCATCCTGCACCGGATCCAGCTGCAGGGTACGCGCACGATCATCGATAATCTGGATTCGGGCTATTCGGTGGTACCCATACTAACCAGCTACGAAGGTGTGGTCGATTGCTATCGGCAGACCTTGGCCACCGAGGGCGTTGGCGGGCTGTACAAGGGATTCGGTGCGATGGTTCTGCAATGTGCAGCTCACGTTGCGGTCATCAAGCTGGGGAAATGGTTCATCACGCAGATTTCGGAGCTACTGTCCAGCAAACCACCGGCCAAAGTGGTGGAGTTCTACAAGCTCGACGGCAACAAGACCCCAGCTGGTTCGGCGACCATGTCGCGAAGTATCAGCGGTATCAGCTCGCTTAGCGACGAGTTATCATAGTTTGTTGAACAACACTGTTGTAAGCAGCGCAAAGAAATAAAAAAAAACATTGTTTGTTCGAATCCTAATCCACTCCGCCCTCATTCGTGAAATTCAGAGAAAAAACGAGCAGGGAAGCTGAGTATCCGGTTCAGCTCCGATATCTACGGTGAAGCCTTTTCAGCGCAATACCACCCCCAGTAACAAAACAGCTTCTATGAGTATGGAAAATACACGCTGGCAGTTATATTTATTATGGAATTACAGGTTCGCTCTTGTTATATTCGATCCAGCGCCTCCACCAGGATGATGCTGTTCCCGCGAATAACCTAGACGAGAGAAGGATCTACGTTAAGGACGAACCGGAAGATCGTAAGGGGCGATCGTTATACGTACCACCATGCCGATATTGTTGCGGGTGCCGTCCTTGCATTCCTCGATTGATTCATCGAGTACCACATTCATGAAGGGGTCAAATCCGCGGAGAATCCCGGAAACCACCCGCCCGCCGTTCAGCTTTAGCGAAAGCCGCTTGTCCATATACCTAGAAAAAAGAGTTTGGATTAGAATAGATTCACTAAAACACGATTTGTCTTACTTTTTCAACTCTGGAGGATGTGCTTTCGACATGATTTACTGCGAATTTTAGCGAATTATTTAGTGAAAAATGGAAAGACGCGGAAAATCTGCGCACTCGAGCTCCTAACCTCAAACCAAAACAACAGTGCTACAGTGCTTCGCAGCCGGTTTTTGGCGCATATTTTTTTTAATTTCGATAAAATTTTACTCTATTTTCAGCTCGATGCTCATATTCTATCGGTCATCACTGTCTCAATTGCTTTGTCGTTTATACATTGCGGTTCCGGGAGTCGGCAGATGCGGTTTTCGTTTTCTGCAACTTTCCCCTCCTGGATCCGTTTATACACTAAAGTTGGATTCAATCTGAAGCGCGCTTTAACTGTGAGTCAAATTTACTCACCAGATGGAGCTTATGAGCACGATTCGAACCGTTTTCAAACAGGTCGTTTCACAACGGAAAAATGCCACGTGACCGCCTGAATTTTTTTAAAATTTATATTCCGTTTATCCAGTCCCAAAATGAGTATAATTTGAAAATCATGCTGCCGAATCCGTTCGTCACAGCCGAACCGCCATGCCCGGTACAGCAGCTTATTCCAGCTTGATGTCTTCGTGCGGAAACTCCAGCTCATACTTCTTCTGCAAAGCATGGTGGAGTGGGTGAGCAGCAAGGTGTTGCATATTCCCAGAAAATTAGCCGCTCATGGTCCCCAATGGATGGATGAAGTTGTCAGGATAGGAATGAAGAGCACTGCAGTTCACTTCTCTGACTTGTTAATTTTCTTCTTAATTTTTTTCATGGATGCCTTTCAAGGGCATTGTGTGAAATGTTAGGATCAATCGAAGCAAAACGAAAAGAAATATTGATTTGCATCTCGTTGCTTAGAAGCGGTTTTCCTAAAACCCACGTTTTCAAAATCCGAGCACATCATTACAAAAAAACTACTGAACCAATCGATGAGAAATTTAGATCACTTAAGTTTTATTCTATTTGCCAGGTAGCCCCCAGGATTAAAAAAAGCTACTGTTAAATATGATAAAAAGTTAAATATGATAAACATGGTTTTTAGGCGTCGTAAATAACATCACTTTTTATCTTCAAAAATCTATCACAAATCGACTTGAAAAATTCACAAAACTCGACTGGGCTAGCAAGCTAAACGTAATCCAACATTGTAAAAAGTGAATAGGGGCTGTAAAAAGTATACTTTTGCATAAGAAGCTTTATAGATTGAATGTCATGAACATAGTTTTTGACAAATCTTCCTCAAAATGTGACCAAATGTTCTGAGTAGGTTGTAGTTTTTATATAAACTTTTAGTTACAAAATAAAATTAAATGTGTGGCGGATTGTAGATTACCATTACTGACACCACATCTATCCACACCTATCACCTTTCACTATTCGCAAGAGAGAATAAAGTTAGTAGAGTTCCAACCACCGAATCAATCGTGTCATACTTAAATCAGCTAAGAGAACTCCACAAATGGTTTCTTAAAAATAGTCTTCACAAATGGGCCTTTTTTTGGCCCGAATTAAGCTTAGCCCCTCCTAAAAGGCGTGAAAAACTCAGAGGAAACTGGTTGTTTTTTCCGAAATTTTCTAGATATTCTCACGCGCATGTTTCGCAAAACTGTTTTCTTCGCAAAGCTGTTTATTGTTTGCACTTGTCCATATTTTTGGCGTTCGTTAATCGTGATGTTATTCATTGAGGCAGCGCCACTGCCGCAGCAGCTGCTGAAGATCACGGGCCAAAGCGGAGAGTCTCATGAACGGACGCATAGACGAAGGCATGATCCGAATACGAGATTGCCGAACCGGATATAGAATCTCAATTAGGTCGGAAGCGGGCAAACTGCCAAACGATGTGCCGGCTCCGGCAAAACGCTCCGGAAAATGCTCGCTAGATGACGGGCCGGAAAACCTCAAACGGGCCGGTTCTTGGACAAGCGTTGCAATCCTTCCCATAACCCTGAGCCTGGCCGTTCATTGACATTGAGTCGGTGTTGGGCAAGACAGTCTTATGGAAAAATCGTCTACCGAGTAAACAAAATAGCGTAACAAGCTTACCGAGTTGGGAATACAAATGACTGCCTGTGTCAACGTCGAGTGCAAGCGGCCAAGTTATTTGATCGGCATCAATCCGTCTTCCGAGAGCATGCGGTTGCGACACACCACGCCACGCCACGTCATGCCAAGCTGGCGATAATACGAAATGCCATTGGCTGCCGAACGATGTTCATGTTGTTTGCCCTTAGCTCCCAGTACATGATCTGCAAACAGGCGGTTCTATTGACTTATAAAGTCGGTTTATGGTTGAGATCAAGGGTACACTAGGAAGATACACCCAAGCTACACTATTGCAACCAAAATGCGCCACAACATAGCGCACTAATGCACCAGTCAGTTTTCTACCAATTTTCCTCTTTTACACTTTCAGTTTACTTCTCTTTCAGAGTTCAAGGCAAAGACGTGGTCCGTGCGCCTTCCTGTCTGGCATTTCAAGAACAATTTTATGAATGAAATATAATTTTATTTTAATTTTTTATGATTTATTTTTTCAACAAAATCGTAAAAACCCATACGTAAAATGACAAGGCTTATGTAATGATCCCGGAATGGAATGTAATGTAATGCCAATGTACAAGGCTAGGAATAAAATATGCAACAATCTTCACGCCCAAGCCAATTCTTTTTGCCCAAGTATAAATTACAGCGAGCTAAAAATGTGTCTAATAATAGTTGATACAAATTTTTACAAGCATGCCAAAGCATTTTTCTTTAAGCTTCGCAACAAAAAAGTGTTCTGCTATAGAAATTAAATGTGTTAAATCGAATGTTTCAATTGTGGTTGTAAAAGCACTAATGGTTTATGCCCTCTAACGCCTAAATGAGAATTAATAATTTAATTCTCGGCTTGCGAGCTATAATTGAGTTATTATGCTGCTTGTAGCAGAAGTCTAGAAGGTGGACTGCGAAAACGATCGATGTATCGACGAATCGTCTCAAGGCCATAGTTCGTCCAAAACTACCCATATCGAAAAAATCCAAACTGATTCTTAAATTTGATGTTATTTGCGACAACTTCTAGCATTGGCTTGCATTAATTAAGAAACAAATAAAAACTTAACAGCAATTTCGAAAGGTGTAGTTTTTATTCCCAACTCTCTATACTCTAATATGACTTTAATGCGAAAGGAAAGTGTGATGGTTTCGTTCCCAAAACATTCTTAAAAATGAGTCAGTTTTTAGCCCGAAATGAGTCAGTTTTTAGCTAGAAGCCCTGTTCTTGCCTCCATCTTTTTTCCTTGTTCTCACAATCAAGAAAGTAAGAAAACACTTAGCTCCTTTTCTCAGGCATGCGCCTTGCCCTGGTCATGTTTCATTTGATATGGATAAGTAAATTTGAAAGCATCGTTTTCATTACACAGCTCCGCGAAACACTCCGCGTGAAAATCAAATAGCTGTTGTTGGAAACATCACGCTTCATCGGATCATCGGCTGGTGCCGGTCAACATAACATAATCGTCTCAAACGGATAGAAACGCATCGATCATTTGTCTCCGTTGCGTTCTCTGCTTCTGCACCGCCTCCTCTCCAACTGATCGCCACCCGCACTTCAACCACACTTCAACCATTTTGTCCATTACAGCCCACGTGCTGGTCACGTGCTGCCTGTCGCAATTATGCGATGACAGAGCGCACCCCCTGCCCGACGACCAGCCGAGAGCTTTGGATGATAAATGAGAGGAGCGCTAGCGTCAGCGACGCGCGTCACCAATCGACGCGATGTTTGCCTTCGAGTAATTGCAATTTAATAGGCAATACATCAAAGCAACCAAGGGGTTTTGGTAAGTGCCCACGTGCTTCCATGTATGTGTGTGCCAGTATGTATGGGTGTGTGAAACGAAAACGAAAATGCACTCCAACGGCTCATCGGCCACACGACGTCCATGTTCCAGGGAAACGTGCCGTAAGTACACTCGACAACCGAGCATGACGCTGGCCGGCTATCGTCAAGAGACACGCAGAGTGGTTGATGAGGTGGTCCTCACGTCGTCGTCAACGTCGTCAACGTCGTCTTTGTCGTTGGTGTTGTGTCCTCGCGTTACTCCATCCCCGAAATGGGCTCGAAACGAGTCGTCATGTAGGAGAGATGTAATTAATTATGTTCATCTTCCCCAACAGCGTTACAGCGGAACGTCCCGTCCCGGTGGCAGGCTCGTCTTAGGTGAAGTGGGAAACCACGCTCATGTTCCCGACATGTCTGACTTCCGCAACCGATGACGACGACGACGACGACGACCACCGTGCTCCGAGAGAAAACCAGCGAGCTTTTGTCGCCAGGTGGTTCCAGGTAAAACCGGAAGTTTGTCAAGAACTAGATCGTCGACCGAAGAGGAACAGCAGCCAGCAGATCTTTCACGCGCCATGGCCATGGCCCCGTGTTCGCAGACGTCGCAGAGGTAACCGGCATCTCCAAGGGCCATGGCCGAATGGCGTGACGATGCTTGCTTAAACATTAAAAACACTCACCATCTTCAAGGACTTCCGGAGCGAAACCTGTTGCTATTCCTCGATGCGATGCGTGTGCTCCACCAAGCACCAAATCACTCGGTTGGTCTACACCTCCCGAGCTCCTGGTTTTCCTGACCCGACTCCAGAGCTTCCTTTGTGGTTTGCTTTGAATTTCCGCAAAATGGATTCAAAGCGACTGGCGACTGGCAGTGCAACCATCACTCTGCAAATAAATCATTCATCGCCACTTTCGCAGAACGGGAAATACACTGGCGTTTGGTTGAGGAGACGGGACCCCGTGAATAGGGGCTAGGTCTTTTTTCATTTATTCACATCCCGTGCTATTAGCTGCACGCCGTTTAGACACCGAGGGGCCGAGAGTGGCGATGGCGAAAAGATCGGCCATCGGTCGAGTGTGGTTTTGCACACGCCACAAGCCAATTATCGGAACATCGGCGTCGAGGGGTGGGGCAACAGCATCGGGCCTGTTCAAGTAGAAAACTTCGGAATCAGAAAAGCGAAAGCGTGAATCCTATCCTGATTGTTGACGTTCTTGTTGTTGTTGTTGCTATTGATGTGCAGCGCTGGAAATAACAGATTTGAAGGCATCCAGAAGCCGCCTTCTGATCAGGAATGGGCGGGCATCGCGTGATGCGTAGCATGGAAAATCCGCGAAATGGGGTGGTGGGTGAGCCCAGTGGCCATATCCCCCTAGGCGCCGCGCCTCCATTGTGTGTTGCAGTTCTAAATGTTTCGCGTGACTTTCGTGAGCCCGGGATCAGCCAGCGTGGGCAGTTTAACAATCGTTTTCAATTAAATTCAATTTTCTACTCCACTGGACAAATCCGACCAGATTCGCGATGTCCTGCCCCCCCTCCCCTCCCTTCTCATTCGAATACGGTCCTCTACGTCGCCCGAAGGGGCTCGCGACCAACTCCTACGATGAGCGCCGAGGATGAGGATAAAAAAGGGCGCACGGCGTTTGGCGCGGGATTTTCGGTGAAATTGGTGGTTAGAGGAGAGGAGAGACACGACGCGACAGTGAACTCGCCGCCGTCGCCAAAACTCTTTGAAGTAAATTTACGAAAACATAATGAAAGCCGGCGAACGGATCGTATATACGGCGGTGTTTGTTGGAATGGAAAGCTCGCTGCATAACAAGAGTGGGATTTTCGTGTTTGTGTTTTGTGGAGGATTTTTTATTTTGCAAATGAAATTGTTGTTTTTTTTCTCTCTCTCTTTTGCTTGTTGCTGCTCGCGCCAATCGCGATCGCGCCTCTCAAAGTTCGACAAATTCAAACATTTTGCTTTCGTTCAAATGGGTATGGGGTACTCAATTTTAATGCCACAACATTATGCGTTATCATAAGCAGCTTTACGGTAATGGTGTATGGTGCTAGGGGCGGGTCACCTTGGACGGGAAAGGTAAGCTGCAGTACAACGGGATCGCCGCCAGAGCCAGGGATGAAGTCAATTATCATCTCTGCCGGTGTGCCTGCCATGATCAAATCATGACAGTAATGGCCGTTGTATTGGAGTTTGCCTTCCATCGTTATGAACCACGGTTACGATCGGTCTCGACCTGGTACACTAGCATTTTGCTAAACCGTTATCGCCGGTACTAGCCTTCTCTTTGCCTGAAGTTCCGTACTACGCAATGCAATGAGCATAGTAGGCGAGGTTTCCGCGTGACTCTCACGAAATCGCTTCACTTTATTTGCGGAAACGCGAACGTTTGATAGTAAATCTGCAATGGGCAGAACGGGAAATAAAAACGAAATGTATTCTCTGTACTCGCGATCCGATGCGATTCTCGGTAAAATAGTCCAGCTGCAGTTGGGTTCGTGGCTCTTTCTCTCTGCTAGCACATCGTACCACCTACTGCTGCTGTTGCTGCTGCTTCTGGTGCTGTGTTTGATGTACTATCGATTGCATCGATGCCGGGCGTCCGTAGCCCTGCAAAGAATAAGCCATCGGCACGCCATTCGACCATTCACTTCCCGTTTCCGTGCATTCTTTTGCCGGTGTGCGATAAATTGGGTCCGTTTGGCATTTATCAACGGTTCGCCCGTTCGCGCAATCAGTCAACCCAGTCCAGTCCAGTCCGTCCGTCCGTCCGCTGCGATGAATCTTTCTCCGCGAAATCAATTGCAGACCGGCGATTTGCACCGGTGAAAGGCACCGGTAACCCCGGAATTGAACCGAACCGAAGGTGTGGTTGTGCCGCTTTTTTATGCTGATAATAATGCGATCCCATTACTTATCGTTTGATATTTAACAAATTTATCATCTCTTTCAATTACCGGAGATCTGCGGTGCATTTTCCCACCGGTATTTAATTACGATGCGAATATTTACTGAACGATCACTCACCCGAGGGACTTCATGCGTGCAATCGATAGAAAATGTCTAAATTAAATCTAACGAGCTCTATTTATTTGGGAAAACGATTGTATGTTTTATTTTGTGGCAAAAGCATAAGATAATGGAGAGCATTGCATGTTGGGGTTTTCAATCTATCTTGATTTATTTGAACGGGTTTTTTCGTAGGAAACAATAGGTATCAACTTTAATACATCCACGAATCGATCCTTTGAAAGCCTGTACGACATAATAGTTCTCCCGTATATGGTAGCTTAGAGTTGAATAAACATCTTTACTAATCCTACATATTTGAGTCGTCATTATCCTGCATATCTTATGTTCCGGCTACTTCTGAGACCCTGCTGGACTGTTTACCGATCAGAAGTCTTTGAATGAACTTAATCTCCATCCATAATATAAAATACCTTCTTAGAAAATTTGGAAATGAAGCGCCGATGGAACAAATGTTTTCTAAACAATTACACAAACATCGCTGATCTCCTCGCGTCCCGCCTAATACGCTGGACACCTTAAGGGCATCGATGACGCTCGGTCCGTAGCAGCATTAACAGTAGCAGTATCTGTCATACAAACAACGCCGGCTGCCGGGCAAGTGATTTCATTTGGAACGACAGCAACAATTTCATTTTGATTACGTTTTCATCGTCACGGCAAGCGCACAGACCAGAGATCAGAGGCTTAGTCACGCGAAAGCAGACCTGTCCGCCTTGGATCGCTGTTGGGCTGGCAGCTGCTGTTGCTGCTGCTGCTGCTGCTGCTGGAGGGTGTACACCATCCGTTGTTAAACCTGTACAACGGCCAGCTGTAAGCCAGCCAGCACCTCGTGGGTCCGTACGTACGGCGTTTCATGTCAATCATGTGCCGGTGAACTGTGCCAAAGCCAAAATCTGCCCTGATACTATAAATCATTTACTTGCCACCGGTGACAGTTGAGACATTACAGGAGCGCGTTCGATGAACGCTTAGCGTGTGTGTGTGTGTGTGTGTGTGTGTGTGTATGGCCGGGAGTAGCAGTAGTAGCTAAACCATCCGACAGCTATACCAACAGTATGGTCCTTTGGAATTGCAGTAGTCACTTCGCTCCGGCAACAGATTGGCCACTGGGGTTTCGTTACGCGACACTCCTTCTGGTTTATGGGAATGCGCTCCATACGCGTAACACGGCACACATACACACACACACATCGCTCGACCATATTTTGTCGACCGATCTGAAGCTTTAGGTCCTGGGATACAGTCGAGACGGTGGGCCCTTTTGCAGTTGGGCAGACACTCGTTAAGGAACCGGAATCACCGGACTCAACTAATGCAGTGCGATATGGTGTGTGTCTATGTGTGTGTGTGCACATTTGGTGAGCAACTGGAGCTCGTCCCGATTTTCGCAAAATCTAGAGAAATGGTACCAAGGCACAGTCCCTGCCCTGTTCTCCGCTCTTGCCCCGAAAACCGATCCCCTGCATTGGTATGCACCTCAAGTAGTAGCAGCAGCAGTTCTGTCCCGGGCGAATGAATAATTGCGATCCGTGTGCCTCCGGTCCGGAGGCAATTGATTGGCTTTGGTCTGCGAAGCTTTTGCGAATCTTGCGATCAGCAGCAGCAGCAGCAATGGCGAACGATGACGGCGTACGGATTGCTGGAACCACTATTGCTTTTTCAATCAATAGTGGACAGATTTGTGTAATTCAATGGACTTGTCGTTTCGTGGAGAAACGGAGTGTGGACGAAGCGGCCTTCCGCCTTTTGCTTTCAACACACAAATGGCGCACGTTAGCGGGGGGAGTGTAATTAATTATCCTTACGAACGTTTGATGTTTGAGCAAACGGCTTGCCGGGTACAATTGCAACGAGGAGAAGCTGTAGTAGAGGAAACTGTGTGCACTGTGTGTGTGTGTGCGTGTGCGTGTGTGCAGAGCCTCGGTAGCAACGCATGCTTCACATGATCTCAACATCAATGTCAGGAACAAAAAAGCCGGAAAGGTCCAAGTTAGCGAACTCCGTTGCTACCCGGGCATTGAGAGCCCCCATTTTACATCCAATTTTTCTCTTCCTTTTTCTCTCTTTCACTCTCTCTTTCTCTCTCCTCGGCACGGGATCCCCAAGCCCTTTTCCTGTTCATTATGGGCTGGTTGGCCGGTTTCGCAAAAGTTATAATGAAAGTTCACATACGAATGGAGTGACGCAGCGCAACGCAAGTAACGACTTTTACGAAATCAACTTTGAACGTTCGGCCATTGATCACCGGTAATTGGTTTCCTTACGATACGATACGTACGCCTTTCACCGATCCACCATCCGGCCCACGTGTCCGGGTATTTCCCGAGTCCCGAGGGTATGTTTGTCCTTTTATGTATAAATCGCCTCGTATCACCACCCAGCGCCCAGGCCACCCTTACACTCCCTGCAGGGAAAGTTTTTGGAGTGAGCAGTGAATGCGCCAGCTTTCAGCGCCGTCAGTGACTGCTGAAGGAGTTGATGGAATCGAGAAGAATGGGGAGAAATAATTGAAGCAGTTCGAGTGTAACGACGAAAGGGTTTGACCACCACCCACTCCCGAAATGTATTCCTTGCTTACCGTTTCGTTGTGTTTTCTTTCATCCTCGCTGGTCAACCAAACGATGTTGCCATTACCTCGGTATACTGCTGGCTGGCGGCACATGGCTGGATATGACTCCGTAGATCGATTGTAGCGAAACCGCCTTGTGACAAAAAACACCATTCCTTGCTACCGGACGTACTGCTAGCCTTTTACTCAGCTTATTCTCTTCTCTTCTTATTTTCGTCTCTCTTCTTCTCGTTTTTTGTATCTTAATTAATTTTTCGATTAAACAGGAAATGAAAAATCAGTCGCGAAAATCAATTCCGCCGACGGTTTCGGTGTGTCCGTCCGTCGGAAGCCTGTCCTGTCAGAGACGTCGTAGAGAAAAGTCAGGCTGACCGTTACCGCTCATCCGGCCGGCCGCGTTTATCCTCGATCCCGGGTGAGTAATGATCAGCTCAATTAATCTAAATTGTAAATGCTAACAATTTCGAGACGTTCGGCCTCGGCACCGGCACGGAATAGCGGTCGTAAGCGGTCTTCTTCTTCTACCGACGTGGCGTGGCGTGGTATCGACTTCGCGCAGTGACGTACCTGTATATCCCTCGTACCCGGTTAGCGTAATGATTTCCAAAGGTAATTAAGAAGGGATTAATCAACCGAACCCGAAGATGGTGTACGAGATGCAGAAGGACCGCTGTTGGTGGTGGATAGCGGTAGCGGGTCGTAACAAGAAACGATTTCCGGATTAGCAGTATTAGGGCGAAATGTTTCTGTTAATGTTGGCGGTTGGTGGAGCATTCGGTTTGTTGCCGTAAGCACCGATGCCCACAGGTCCTGAGCCTTATTTTACATCTTTGATTTGGGCTAGAGACGACCCAGATGGTTGCTTCATCCGGGGTAATCTGGGATTTGACCATGTTTCGCTTTAATTTCGCATCGACAAATGAGTTTTTCTCGATTCGTGTTGACTCTTTAAAACCGAAGTCTATCAGCGAGAACGAATGCTCGGTATAGCTGGAGATGATTACATTTTCCTCTTTGTTAATGAAACAATCACAAGTAGTTTATACACTGTCAACGGAATCGCAATTCCAAATTCGGGACCAAAAAGGGGAATCGAAAAGTGGAATAATCGCTTATTTAAAAGCCAGAGCTTAGACCAAAATCAATCCGTCAATCCATTGCAGCATCTTCTTCCCCTTGCGAAGAGCAAACCAATCGTTTGGCACCTTGCAGAGTGCAGCGCAATCTCTGTTTCCCACGGCCATGAAAACCGGAGCTTCCGATTCCTTACCTTGAACCCGTTGTCTCCTCAGTGCATTAGACACCTGGCTGGTTGGCTGGCTGGCTAGCTGGCAATCGTTTCCTTGGAGGACCGGTTCCACATTCACCGAGAACCATAAGAGAGAGAGTGACCAAGGACGACAAGGATGACGCTGTTCACCGTCATCCTCATCGCGCCACCGTAAAGCGGATTAGAATAGAAGGTAATCGACGGGAGTTCGATCGGTTGAGGGCCTGCGCCGAGATTGGTCACTGCCCGATGTGCCACTGGCCGAAATTGCTTTTTAAAGCCGGACCAACCGCTCGAACGGACCACCCTTGTCCCCGTCCCCCGCTGAGGTACATAAATAAATAAATTAAATCTAACTACCTTTTGAGTGGCGTGAGCGGCTTCGTGAGTTGATCTAGGGGATCGGGAGGCAGAATTTGTGAGGCCGGAGGGGGCGTGGAGGCGCTCTGCTACCCCCGTTGATGCCAGTGCGGTGGCGGTAAAATCGAGAAGTGTGACCTGTGGGCTGTGCTGTGGGCTGTGAGAGATGAAATCTAATTTATGCAAAGGTTAAGATGTCCATCCGAGTCTGTGTGTCTGTGTGTGACGCTGGGCAGATTGGCATTCTGGATAAATCTTATGCAAATCACCTCATCATTTCCCAGTGCTCGGCGTTTATTGCAGACTTTTCTTCCTTCTTTTTTCCTTCGTTTCTTTTTTTTTATTCAACCAAAGGCTCATTCCACCACACAACCTTTTGAGACGATAATGACTCGATCGCTGGCACCAACAGCGGCACGGTCCATGCCGGTTTCCATCGTTAGTTTCACGCAAATTGGTGCAAACCAATCACGAACCCCGGGGGCTCGCCTCGCCTCGCCTCGCCTCGGTGTCTGTGAGCTCGCTTTAGTGTTTTAGTGTTTTGCGAACGGTTGTTTGGACGCAAACTCGTCGTCCCACCGAAAGGAACGAGAACAGTGCTGGGATTTGTCCCCCGAGTGCCAATAGCGTGGTCGAAGCGTGGTGAGTGATCCGTATACATCATCATACCCGGTTTCGAACGTGTTGTTGCCCGGCAGTATCGTATCGACGATACGTTACGATTCAATAAAGGGGAGACAGGGAAAGACAGGGAGGGACGTAGCGAGGTGGAGGAAGCAAAGGGGACCATAACGTTAGGTGGATTCCGGTTCTGTTCCGTTCCGTTCCGGTCGACCAAATGGTCCGAACCCCACACCACCACCACCCCTTCTTCCAGTGGTCCGTGGCGTCTGTTACGTGACAAATTTTCCGCAAACGCAAAACATTTCCACGCCATTCTGGACAGAAGTTTGGTACCCCGGGGTGGGCGGGAGATGGTGGTGGTTTCGGTGCTAGTCACGTAGCAGCTAGTAGAGAAGTGGTGGTAGTGGTGGCTGAAGTCGTGGAGTGCCGTGTCCGGTGCCTTTGTTCTTGCCGGGCCTTTTCGGTGGTCTCTAACCCGATGGTGGCATGTCGTGCTGTGAGCTGGCAATGGGTTGGAAAATGTCTTAAACATGCGAACTCAGAGATCTCGATCGAGCGAGGAGGAGGAAGGAGGAACACAAATTCACCTTCCCCAAGAAGGTGGTGGTCATGGGTACGGATGGGCCATCGCAAATGCTGGAACGCAATGGAAAACTCCGATCGTCGTCGGTGACGTCGGTCGGTGAGTGGTTTGAATTAATTTTCCCCTGCCAACCAAAGCCAATGCAGCCCCTCCCCCGGGTACATCACTCCGGTTGGTTCACCTGTGGCGCCTGACAAGCTGACAAACAGGATTCCCGTACCGATTTCCTCGATACCGGGTTGTTGATTGTCGCACTTGTCGCACAGGGCGCGCAAAGGTATTGATGGCCGTCCGGGCGCGCAGCGGATCGGATCAAAAACGGACCCGAATCTTCGGTCAATTCCCCTTTTCCCGTTCCCGCGCGTAATCTCGGAACTCGGTGTTTTGATCGTGTTTTTCTCCCCACAAAATGGTTCATATATAGTAATCGAAAAATAAGCTCCCCACTGAGCGACTAACAACCAAGCAACCTGGGCGGTTGCTACGGGGCCGTTGCTACAGGGCGGTTGCACCGGACGCTAACCTCAATTTTGCGGAACCCAAAACCGGTAAACACAGCGGGCAGCGTGCACCCCCCCCTCGATCGGCCCTTAAGCAACACGTTATCGCACACCGGGTTGGATAGTGTGGACCCACCGGCCGGTTCCCTGTGGGTGCGAGTGTAGACCAATTACCCGTACGACAGTTTGGTCACACGGGTCACCCCCTCACTCACCCCTTTTCCGGACCGGGAACGTCAAACTTTACCCACGTCAATGAGCGAAACGTTAGCCGCAGTTAGTTGGTGTTAGTGCTGTTGCTGCTGTTGCTGTTGATTGACTCACAAAAACTTTATCTTTCCCTCTAAACGGCCGACCCCTCCCACCCGCGCCAATATTATCCGCCAAACCGCACTGGATGGCCCCGGCCTGTCCCAGGGTGTTTGTTGGAGTTGGCAGCTCCTTAGCCCGCCTTGGTCCTTGGTATCGAGACCCCTTGGCTAACCCCTTCTCGTTCTCAATCTTCTTATCACACCCTTTCCCCTATGTTCCTTTCTATCTGAATCCTCCCTCTCCCCCCTCCCCCCCCCTCGCGAGGTTTTAGAAACACGAAATTTTCGGTCCGGAAGGTGAGCTTTTCAGTTTCGCGAGCGGTGGCGTGCGGCTTCCTTTGCCACTAGTAGTCGGTGAAAGTAATTGGATAAAGCCACGTGTTCCGTTGGCTCTGTCATGAGCACACGCTGTTCTGGAGATTGTTACGAAACTAATTGGCTTGTTTGGTGGACTCTCTCTCGCTCTTTCTCTCTCTTGATCTCTCTCGAGTGCCCCAAAACTCTTGAAGCCGTTTTTGTGTTGCCTTGGCTACCTCGGTGCACACTTTTGCGAGGTCTCAGGGTTTTCGTTAAATGCGAGCTTGGCATCTGCTGACGAAGGCGCACCATAAGCCACTCATTAGTTTACTAAAAAATAGTTATTTGCATAATACTCGCCGAGTGGCGAGTGGACGACCCTGCGTACCAGCTATAATGCCAACTATTCTATGACTCCCACCGGGCACCGGGCCAGGGCGAGTGTTTTGTGATATCGGACATTTTGTTTTGTCAGGCCATGTGTTAACGCTTGTCCCCCATTTCATTGTTGGTTTGTTGGCCTGAAGAAGGGAGTGTTGTTGGGGAAAAGGGGAAGGGGAAGTAGCAGCTAGTTAAACACCGAATGCTAACACATCGGAAATCGGCGTCCGTTCCCGATCCGATCGGTCCCGCGCGGGAAGGGCTCGATGGTGATTAACGCTTAATGCTCGCACTGGTGACACTCCGTAACATTGCCATTTGGCAAACCCCAATAGATAGCATTTACGGCGCACCGGCCTTTGCTTTGTGGTTTGTTTTTGTTTGTTGTTGCATTCTGTAGAGGGGGTTTCTGGGTGTGGGTTCGGTCGGTTGCTTGGATGGTTGTCAAAAATTCAATTAACGGCCCGGGCAGAATGCAGCAAAACGCAGAACAACCGGACGGTGCTCCGGGGCAGCACTAGAGTGTGTGTGTGTGTGTGTGTGTGTGATCAGTTCCCTCAGGTAGATTAAAAGATAACAAACGAGCCATATTAATTTATGAAATGTCCACACAAAATGAATTATCTGCGGCTTTGGTTTAGGTGATTCCGGTGCCGGATATCATATCGCTTTGAGTGTGTGTGTGTGTGCTTGTGTGCGCGTTGAGCGCATATGTGAGCATTGTGTTTCGTACATTATTGCTTTCGCTGGGAGTGTGATTTCCTGCACACTATCCCGTGTTCGATAACAATGTTACGCGGAGTGTCAAATTAAAGCAGATCAGTTCGTGGCCCCAAAAATCCGTCGCAATGCAACACATCTTGCACTGTGCAGCTCGTCGGGTTTCGTCTATTTTTGAAGAGACAAACAGAAATAATAGATAAACAGTAGCCGAACACACACACACACTCGCACGGTGTGACCCACTAAATCACAGTCGCTCGGGACGGATCCCCGGTAGCGTATGGAAGCTGTCAGAAAGCTAAATACGAGAGAGATCGTTCCGTGTTGTCCGTGCTGTCCGTGAAGCTGATGCTGAGGTCCATAAATTATGTGAAGTTCGTTCCAGTGTCACTGCTTTTCTCTGCTGTGCAACGCGTTATGCTGGACAAGCTGCATCGGTTGCAACAATGTTCCACGCACAGATTCTGCTCCTCTTCTTTGCATTCTCTCCCCGCTCCAAAATGACGCTCCTCCCGGTGGCACCTCCATTGTGCTTCACCACGCTTGATGCTAAGGCTCTCTTTATCTGTCGGGGAGAGGGAGCAACTCTTTAATTGATGGCGGACATGCCATTTTTCGTGTGACATCATTTTCATGCTCCTGGTTGCTCAAGGGGTGGCACCAGCACCGGCTCCAGCATCGGACTCTCGACAATCGGGGTTGATATTGTTTGCAGAGACAACATAACCGCACCTTGCTCCTAAACCACTTGCTCCGCTCGTGCGTACCACTGTCACCACACCACCACCACCACCACCACTACCACTAGGGGTTGTACTAACGAATTCACTTGCCCCGCATACGTGTTACTGCTGCACCCTGACCCACCGACAAGGGACACAGGGTCCGTTCCTGTGTTTTGATACATCGTGATGCAACTAAATCACTCCATCCAGTAAAAGAGTAACTGCTCATCCGGGGGACCGGACTCCGGGGGTGCTTTCGAACACAAATCCACAAGGTTTGCCACGAGACCATCGACTAACCCCGGTCCTCCCGGCAAAAGGGACGAAGGGGATGAAATCAAACAAAAATTTCACAGCTTCCCGGTCGAAAACAACGGAGCCGGTCGAAAGCCTCGAGAGTGCTCGAGGTCGTATTTTCCAAATGTGCTCGGAACACATATCCCACCTCCCACCGACCGACGACTGTAGCGGCCATTGCCGCAGCGCCATCGCCATCCTTTCGGTTTCGCTTCCGATAATCGATGCAGCTGCAGCTCCTGAATCTCGTGCTCTTGTGGTGGGGAAGATTGTGTGAATGTAGTATGCCGTCCACGCTCGGTGGCTTTATGTTATCCATGTTATCCCGTCGGCCCTGGCTCGCCCGTGACTGCCTCTTTTATGTTATGGCGAGCATGGTGCGAGCCCCAAGGGAGGGAGGTGCCTTTACATTGGTTTCGGCGATGGCGAAACGAGCTGCATCCATTTTTAGTACGGCCATCTGCCCCGAAATACTTAAGCCCGGCACGTATGATCATGCATACACTTTGGAAGGTGCGGGGGGGGTCTGAGGCTGAGTGGTTTGGTGGAGAGGGGTTTTTTTGGCTTGGTCAAGTACGACAGCACTGCTGCAGCTTTTACCGAATGTCGAATGTCGGGCCGTTACACGATGAACAAGAAGAACGGTTCCAGGAACGGTCTTGTTGGTGAAAGGTGGCGGAGGTTGGAGAATCGGTGGTGACGGTGCAGGCTACTCATCTGGAATGTAGCTAATCAAACGACTATTTTGGATTCTGCTGCTAACGGACTGTAATTAATGCTAGATAAAACTCTATTCATGCTCGCTTGCATTGCATTCCAGTGCTGCTGCTGCACTGCCGTTCAGCAGCTTATGGTTTCTCACTTGAGAAAAGGCTGGAAGGGCGTGGAGAGGAGTGTGAGTGTGCGCCGGGGAATCGTTTCGCAGCCGCATTTCCGCCAACAGTGGCCGGCATCGTCGTTTTTTGGGTTGAGTGGTGCATCAAATAAAGATTACGATTCCGAAACCGAAACACACCAGCTACAAGCTGCGAGTGGCGAGATGGTTGGTGAGGTTTTAAGGCGCATATTGCACCATTAATCCTCCTGGTTTGGCCCAAGGAACCAATGGGGCCCTGGCATTAAAGTGAAAAGTCACAACTTCAACCAGCGTCCAGAGCAGCGTCCATGTTCGCGAAAAATTAATGTTCTACCTGGCCTACGACGGGATTTGCTGGATGTAGCTGAAGTACATAGCACAGTGGGATCACAACACAACTGCCGACCCGCACTGCAGCAGGAACCGTACAGGGCAACAATGGCCAACGGCCCTTCAGCCAGCACGTGTGGTTTCTGGGGCCGGGGGAAAAACTGCTCCGATGCAAAAAGGTTCACTCGCGATCCGTTTCCCGCGTACACTCGACCTCGCGTCAATGGCCGCGTCCATTGGCTTTGATCGTTCGGTGAACATTTCTCGTCTTCACCTGGCATGTGCGCACGGCGCTCGACGCCGGAAGCAACAATGCCTTTGGCCACACATACACCGGGTATGCCGGGTACACAATCCGACGGAAACTTCATTAGGGTGCGGCACAGTTTCAAAACCGAAACCGTCGTACAATTTCCCGGTACCGTTCCGGGCACATTGAAATCCGCGGCCGGCGGACCGGCGAACGGTGCAAGTGCCGATGGAAAATGTTTCCGGTTATGATACCGTTCGCCGGCGCATGCAAACGAAGTTTTCGGCGTACAACATGGACATGAGCGCGATGTGGTGTGGTTGTCGGTGTTTTCCAATCGCGTTAGGAGTGCGTTGATACCGTTTCCCTGCCGTTTGGTTCGTTCGGCTACACAGCGGAGGAGGAGAAGAGCACATTTGTCTTCTCTTTAATGATGGACGTTTCAGTTCGGCTAGCGGTGAAGGTATTGGTATCGAACGGATGATGAAATTGGAGCTTTTAACCATTTCTCCACAAACGAATTTCGAGGAATCCGGACAATCCTAACGGATACGAAACTTGTTTGTTCTTGGTCCCTTAAGGTTCTGCTTCTTCTCTTCGTTTTTTTCTCATTATGGTGAGTGAAATTGTCATTTGATCGTACGATACATGATCGTTAGAGAATGAATTAAACAGTTAAAAAGGCATATTGGAGGGCAATTGAAAGGTAGTAATAGTGGTCGTTCGATTCGATTCGAAAGTTTTTCGATTTTAGTTTGCGGTGAACTTGGCGTGATACAAGATGTTATTTGTAACAATCTATAAGCTATCGAATTACTGTTCATGTTTCAATACAAATAATACATAAAATATCCACCATGTCAACCAAGGTTTGCTATTATAAATAGTTTTGGTCCGTTGTAAGCATAACGCTACTTACTCCGCTACAGGTTGCTATTACTATTCTCTTAGTTTCTGTAATGTTATTGCTGACAATGTACAATATAAATTGTATAAACGAATAGCTACTAGCTGCGCAATCAAGTTCTGGCATTTTTTTTGGGTAAATATGTTGCGCAAAATAAATTCTCCAAATCAAATGATGTTTTTTAAACGAAAATTGACATATTTTGATTGTTTATCGATATGAGAAAATTTGAAAATATCGTTTTATTTTTAATATTTTTGAAAATTGCGTAATTTCGCTTTGCATATGAATATGGTCCCTGGATCCCTGGAGGAGCGAAGGAACGGAAATATGAAATTTGAACGTTTTTTTAAACAAAAAAAAAACTCTCATAAGCCCTTCCACATTGCAACTATTCGATTCGATTATCTAAAAGAACATTCCACCATAAATGTGCGGCGTTGACAGTAATCGATGGACGATACCTCACGTACTGTGGCTAGAATTTGGTGATGCGAATCGCTGGTAGACGCTTGAATTTCATTCTCAGCTGCGTTTCTCTGGGCTGCAAACAATCACTCCTACGTCACTCAAGCATCCTTTATCGTGTTTTCTCGAAACGACAACACCACGTACAGTTTCGTGGTCCATGTTTCTGGCTTGTGGTTCTGCCATAAAATATTGTTTCAGTGCGTCGTTGCGCCACCCTTTCATGGTTTTGTTGATTTTCCTTAACCGAACCGAGATAAGCTAGCAGCAGGCTTCAGTGACAGGCGTCGGTAATCTGTCAGGCCGGCGAAACTCATCAATGGGTAAAGATTTGAAATATTTCGAACACGTCACTCGGAAGCAGGAAGACCAGTGTACCACAAAAGCACAAAGACAGCAAGAAAGAGAAAGTGAGAGAAAAAGAAATAGAAAAAAGGCAGAGGTAGTGATGGGAGGGACCAGAGAGAAGTAACAAGGACTCAGTGGCCGCTTACTTACGGTAGCCATCTGCTTTACAAAATCCTCGGCTCTAGCCAAGTTGACCCAGCTGTTGTGTCCGCAGGGGTAGCATCGCATGGGTTAACATCAGCCTCCCGGGCCAAATCCTTCCCTTATCGGCATCATCAATCTAGACGAGCGGAATTCGCTTCGCCACTTTCACGAATCGCCTCCACCCCAAACGACGTTGGGTAATCTGGAAAAGAGAAACTTTTATGAGAAAAACGGACCGAGAAAAAGAGGCTACAAGACAGCAGCAACAACACCAACAAAAAAAAAATACTGCGAAAGAGAACGAGACAAACAAGAACTGTTTCGTGACGTGTCTTTAGCGAGAAACAAACACTCTTCAATCGGGGACCGAAAAAGGAGTGGCCGAAAAGGGTATAGCATGCTTTTGGCTGATCACGACACCGAGCGAGTGCTGATGGTAAATGATTGCAAATACAGCCATCAAAAAGACGTAAACTACTGCTAACGTTAGTCGGAACGCACCGGGATCCGATGATCGGTTTCACAGGCCAGTAGCGCTCGGGCAGAATTTATGTATTTCTGCCCCCAAAACACACCGATCCTTGCCAGATTGATGACGTACACATGTTTTGGGGGCGCTTTTGCCTTATGGTAGCTTCTGCATAGACTTTCGCGCTACACCGTGTGTGCGTGTGCGCGGATATTAGTCCAGATAAACCATTTACAAGAACACACATAATAACATGGTTTAAGAAGATACATTCATCCATCACCTTACGGGCGAAAGCACGCCAAGTAAGTAGCATTGTTACGCGAGGCTGTGTAAACTAGAGACACACACACGACATCGGTATTCTCATTAAATCTTCCTCCAATTACCATTACTATCGTGATGCTCGAAGCGTTACGCTTGAAGTGCGATTGGTAAATACACAACGAGCACACCGAGGGGACATCGTAAATCATCTGCATAATGTAAACCCTGCCCGTTTGATGATCGATCGAAACTTATTGACTTACTCACTTGATTACCACCAGTGCGCACTTTGGATGATTAATTAGCGCTTGGGCGTATTTTGATTCGAACGTGATCTGCGATTGACTTTCGCCATTCGATTGTCTGAGGTGGCTTACGAGTTATGTTGACCCATCATTCCCCATCGTAGCACACGTTTGAGTACCGTTTGATGAATTATTGATAGTTGATTTGGATATGTCTTAGGAAGAGATCGTTTGAATCCCAGTCCTGCAGGTAAGCATTCCTGGTCAGTGTTTTAGTTGAAGATGTTTTAGAATGTTTTATTAACTTCATAGTATCTCAAACACTCCATTCACGTGTAGTTTGGAAAACAAACGTTATTTCAAAGCATATCCAAACGTCAAGCACGTTAGGCGCCCCTTGTTTATTGGTTTGTTTTATAAATTTTTCTTCGATTAGTCATGGTACGATTAGTTTCACAAAAATCAATCACATTTTCGCTACTCAGGAGTGAACACTGTGCGTGGTCGTGTAACATAGAGAACGAAAGTCTTCGCTGGTCTTTGGGATTGGAGCCATTGCAATTTCTTTCGCCAATGAACATTGTGCAGCAAACGAATGCACGAAGGAAGCACATGCAGCCAGTATTGTAAAAACTGTCCATGAGCTGCAGATAGTGTAGTAGACGGAATTAAGCGGGCAATGACAATGACAGCACCCCCGGGAAGGAAGTAGCTCATGGCGACGATCTGCCGTACGTTGCAGCACTGTACAAAGCGGACCATACGCCCTTCGCCTTAAATTCCAATCTCTTTTGTGTTACGTTACAGTACAATACAACCACAGTTTGAACCTGAACAAAAAGCATTAGCAAGGAATAGTGATAAGATAGCTGTTTGAAAGGTCTTTGGCGTGAGTCTTACGAACTCACGGTTTCCGGGAAAACATGGAAATGCTAATAAATCATGCTGGAATTAGATGCGCTTTGAAGTTGGCTATAATCACCGTATCAAGGGTCCTTATGCGGGAAATCCCCCATGAGCTTTCAAACGGATTTGAATCCGATGGTACGGTTTAGCGTGTGGTAGCGTTTCACTGGAGAGAGCAAGCGATGGTCGACGGCTCGTAGTCACCGGTATGAGAATATTTAAATAACATTTAATTGCTTTAAAGGGCCCAAAATACTATAATATTGCTTAACACAATCAGAACAGGCATAACAATGTCAGAGAGAAATTTTACAAAGATTTATTGACAACTTTTCTTTATTGATTTCGTAGCCTGATGGCTTGTTCATTTCTTAGAAAGAATTCATCTTTTGTACAGCGATCTGGTTTCATAGAGTTTGCTTCTCATCGCTACAAAATTGAACAAATGTTAATCGCTTTTCTTAACATATATAAGAACGGGTGAGCCGTATGTTTAAATGTTAATGGTTGGACAGCAAGAGAAAACGCAAACGAGAAAGAATAATAAAACGCATTCCATTGTCCTTCAACTGTTCATCGGCATTCTGCTTGTTATATTTTCTTCTTAATCAATCCCATTTTGTCGTTCCTATTCGGCCTTTGTGATCATATCTATCGATACTTTTGACCTTCCGAGTGACTGCTCGAATAAAAGCCAATGCGTATTGTACAAAGGATCAAACCATGACCACTTTTTGTGAACCTACATCCGGTCTGGTTGTTGAACCATTTCATCTACCGTATTCCAATCTGCTTCTTTGAACTGTTCTCTTTAACTGTTCGAGCGTTCGAATAGCGAGCGCTTATAGTAACGCCATTTTGATAACCACCATTTTGATAAACGTGGCTATTTCATCAATGCAACTATATGCTTCATCCGATCTTATGCATGGTCGATAAATTAGCAGATCAAAATGGTGCACCTTCCTATACATTGTTCGCATCGTGGACTACGGAACAAAACCACCCAACCAACGTAACCATATCCGAGCATAGCGGAAGTTTTGGAATCCTCGGGCAACCACGGAAACGGTACCAATACGCTTCAGCTACAGACTGTCGAAAGTTTTAATGGAATAATGTAAACTGCACGGAAGGATTTGTTTTGCTTCCAGGCTAACGGTAGACTGTAGTCGCTGCTAGTTCGGAAACTCGATGTCAGCAACTATTATTGCTATTAGTTCGGAAAATCGGACACGAGGGAAAGGCGGCCCAGGTCCAGGCATCGGATATGCGTGGCGGAAGCTTTGCGCCACATTTCCGATGCGTACTCGGGTATTTGTGTGGCTGGGTGTGACGTTGGTGCCATCTTCCAACAGTACAGTAACAGTAACGGTCCGAATGGGATTGCTTCGACGCGTTACAGGTAATTGAGTTTGGGAAAATTAACCAGGCCTGGTCCAACTTGCGTAATGGTTTTGCATGGTTCGGAGTCGCTGGCAAGTGATTTGGGATATTGTTAAAGTGTAGGAACCACTGAGTAAGGGGTTTCCGGTAAGTTCTTTGAACTAAACGCAAGCGCCAATAGAATGTGGCTGTATGGCCATGCCTTGGGATATGAAGTTTGAGCTGATTACGGTAAGATAATTAATTTCTGTTTTTGGTGTTCTAGTGGGATTAGCAAATGATTATCTTAATAATTTCCTATGGAACTTTTCATTAAAACGCATCAAATTATGCCTTTCCAACAGCATATAACCATGTGAGAACGATCGATTCAGTTAGAGTGTTCAATTTATTTAATGCTTGTGTAACTATTAACTGCAACCGTGTTAACCACTAATAAAACCTTTCTAATAGAGTGGCTATTAAACGATCTCGTTTATCTGCCACGTCATGTGAGACTATCAGTTGGTTTTATAGACTGATGTGGGTTTTATAAGAAAATCTATAAAGGATTCAAGAAATGTACATGATGTTATTGCTTCTTAAAACTATCTTTCTAGCTTTGAAAAGTATAAAAGAACTAAAACAACCTAGAAAGCCCGCTTCCCAATTAATAGAGCATAATCAAAATCCAATAGTTTGGCTCACCATCAACGATCGTCAGTAATCATGGATTTGATGGATGTCTTAGGTTTATCAAAGAATGTAACTCAAATGCATCATCATATTAGCATTTTTCACACATTTATCATCCATCTTGAGCTCCACGAACCATTATTACATAACAAACATTAACTATTGTATGGTGGATTGCAATCACTCCATAGGAAACAGATAGCATGAACATGACGAGACAAGCTATATCGTTTTAAAACATTTACACAGACCAACATTATATGCGTTTTAAAAAACCACATTAAAACAAACGTCCTTTGTCCTAATGAAAGCACCTTAAAAACTCACCAAATGCCTCTCCTAATATCGCTCGTTGCACGGTTTGTTCGCTTCATAAAATGAAAGAGGTTTATTACCTGTGATAACGCACTGCAGTTATGGTACGCTCAACGGTCCATTCTGCTGGTGGAGCAATTGTCTACAATCATCACCGTTGCCCATGGTACAGTACTGCCTTTTGTTAATAATGCGCTCTATTCGGTATGGTGCAAGCAAACCATCGAGCGAAAACACAGAACGTGGAGTAAGTTTTTGGCAATAACACTGCTATCAGCATAGTTCCAGCATACCATCATGACGAGTGCAAAATGCGTGACGTTTAGAAGCTAGTTTATGAATTTGATGGAATAATGAGTTCATCATCGGTGTCAGCATGAGTATTCGCGGAGTCGGTGCGGAACTCGATTCCATTACCGTTCGGTACCGTCCGCCAGCAAACTGTGCAGGCAGTCATGGCGATGGTCGTAAAATGTAATTTGATTTAATTATTTCTGTTCGTCAGCATGCCTGTATGTACGCGATGCACAGTTCGCACCAAATACGCAAGTTACGTCACCGGATGACCGAATCGGAATTCGGAGGATGATGATTTGCATGCGAATACCGCTGGCCGGTTACAGCTACTGCTACCACTACTACTACTACTACTACCACTACTACTACTACTACTACTACTACTACTACTACTATTACTTCTACTACCACTTCTACAACTACATCGCGTACGATTCCTCCCGAACGTGCACCAAATATTCGTCAACGGAATAGTCAAACCCATTTCACTTATTAAAGTATGCATGGTTATGGAATGCATTTAACGGTCGCTGCAATTGCAGCAAATTACTGGCAATAAAACAATGGCGAATGGTAGAGGGTAGGGCCCGGTTAGCGGTACCGGGAAGGGTAACCGTGTTCCGGCTTCCGGCACTATTCCTCCGCGCGCATTCCACTCAACACCATCGATGACGTCGGGCCGTGCGAATGTCGGAAACGTTTCGAAATCATTTAAGTTCATGTGCAAGTTCACTTCCTTTGCCCAGCATCCGGCCCTGTGTGTGGGGTGTGGCAAATGGGATTTCTCTCCACATCGGTTATCGCATGCGGTGTTTCCGGGAGCGCGGTTTTTTTTTGTTATTGTTGTTTATTGAATCTTTTGTTGTACTTTAAAAGCTTTTTGATTTGCATGATGCATTAATGCAGAGAGTTTCCGTTTCCGGCTCTTGCTGGTCAGTCGCAGCCTTTGGCAATTGCTGCCAGTGCAGCGTTTGTGTTGACCATTGGAAAGGGCTCCAACATCGAATCGATTGATCGGTTATTGGGATCAACATAGGTTATGATGATTTATACAGTTTGGAGTATTGCAGAGCACGTAATGAAGGAATTGTAATAAAGTAATTACTATTCCATTCTTCTGCTCATTTTGGCACACTGTAAGTGGTATGTGTTGTCCATAAAATAAATGGCTTTCATGAGTAGCAACAACCAAAGCGGATCAAGCTGCTGTATGATGGCAATGTAATATCCGGCTTATGTGGTTTGACCAACAGGAACTCGAAACGGTTCGCTGACCACAATGAACTGCCAGCGGTCGCACTCAGCGATAATATCTGCTTCCTGTATGAAAAATAAGCCCGATCAGTTACATGACGCGGTGTAAACATATTCACAAGCTTCCTTTTTTGTTTTTTTGAAATCCTGTCTACCTTTACCGAATTTGATAAATTCGATTGGCTTAATGTGGCGTCACATCTGTTGACGCTGTGTTGATGCAGCAACCGCATTACTAGCTGTCAGCACCGAGCTGGTAAAACAAATAGAAAAACGAAACCCGAGAGGCACCTATCACCACTTCACGTAACTCTCTGGTCGCTACCTGTGGTCATCCGGGGGTCCAACAAGAGCTGCACCAGCGAGGGCCAAAGGAAGGTAGCGTGACAGGGATATTGATTTTAACCAGAACGAATGGCCCATAAAGACGCTAAGATGTAATTATGTAATGGGGTTCCCTTTAAACCCCGAAGACTGTTGCCATTAGGAGCATGACGAAGCAGCAGCGGCCCATTGTAATCCGGTATGAGCTGTGGTGAACCCCATTCACCCTCCCCCCCACCCTCCACGGGCCAGCTAACCAGCCCTTCCAGCAACCGTCGTAATGCAGAAGACATCCGAAAGCAGTGGTCCCGATAGCCTGACCATTATTTCCGGTTCACTGAGGAGTAGCAATGGCCGGAGCCAAGTGCTCCGTACTTAAGAGATTAACGAGGACTAATTGCTTTGAAGTGCATTGATACGTGTGGCTAGCGGCGGTCGTGCAGTCGGGGAGGGACCGGTTCGGGTATCCGTGTATCAACGGGTGCTGCTACGGATGGCTACAGCGGTCCACGCCCACTCGATACCCCAGCAAAGGGTCCGGTAAAGCGTAACGGGTGAATTTCCGTTAAATATTCAGCATGACGTAGCGACGCAGGCAAAGCCAACTAGCTCTAGCCATAACCGCTTGTATGGCCACATTATGCTAAGCTTCGGGGCCACAACCAGCGGAAAGCTTTATGTTTCTTCACAGTTTAAACCGGGCTTACATGTTGCAATTATAGAAATTGCTCGGGCACACCATTTACACCCTGAGAAGCAGGGCCAGAAGCAGCCAGCCAGGGGTGTGCAATGCCAGGCTTCATCTTAAGAATGTGATAAATCATACGGCACATGAAATTAATTACCCATTTTGGAAACTTTGTCTCCTTGCACCCTCCTCAAACATAAACGCCAAAAAATCGTGCGCCCTCCACACACATCAAGCTGGAAGCGATGCTGTCTGCAGCTGTTGACTGGTTGACATCGGAACCACCCTGACTGACTCGTCATGTTCGTTTGAAAGGAAATCACGACAACGGATCACACACACGGTCGCGGTCTACTCGGTGACACACTCCACCAGGGGGGTCTCCTTTTAAATATCTAATTCATACACTCAACTCAGTGGTGTGCCATCTGATAGCAGTTTAATTAAATTGCCAGCGAGTTTTTCCCTTTTTTTTAGGAAACTCTCGCTCTCTCTCTCTCTCTCTCTCACGCACACACAGCCATTTTCGTGATGGCCTATCTGTCGCCAGCGGCCGTGAAGCTCGTATCTGCCTGTATCGGATGTGTCAAACCGGGACGACAAAGCGAATGGACGGGTTCCCGACAAAACCAAGTGAAGTACAGCGAAGGGACAAAGAGCGATAAT
>NC_064874.1:48836902-48841902 GCF_943734745.1 Anopheles darlingi
GGAAGCCTTCCGTTTCACGTACACTTTAGTAGACAGTCACTTGACAGGTAAAAATTGGATGGAGAATAGAAGAAATGAATCTTCGTTTGACGTATGGAAGCATTGTTTGGTGAAAATCACTCATCGGAAGAAGATTACCATCATCGTGGCGTCACGGTGCGAGTGTTGTCGTTATTTTCTAACATTTCTAACCAATAGCAAGACACACGACTGTTTGCTCGGTCGAATCAACGACCACAGTGTCGCGAAATTGAATGAATCCTTGAGGCACACCCTTACATTCTTTCCATAAGCCACATGTCACCACTTCAAGCGCTGGAGCAAAAGTCGGGACATTTTGGCTGTTTTATGCTAATGGTGAAGGAAGGAACGTCGTTATGGTCGTAGCAAGACGATTCACCAGGCTGGTGGTGGATCGGTGTGTGTGTGTGTTAGCTTCTGTTTCCCGCCTCGAGCTGGCATTTAGCGTACGGTTGTGAATCCAATAAGGAACTGTCAGGGCATGAAAAATTTATGCATTCATTGTAGAAGATAGGATAATACAATGCTCATTCTGGCCAATGCTTCATCTTGTCAGTCTGTGGTGCGGAAGGAGTTGACATGTTTTGTATCCAGCCGAGGTGAGTCAGGACACCTTTACTTTACCACGGACCGACAGCAGTTTTCTGTTTATCTAAACCACATTCAGTGACTGTCCCTTGTGCAATCAGCTACAATGTTAGGAATGCAAAAGGGAACGCAAAAGGGACTTTTCCATCTTCAAAAGGAATACTTATCACAAGATAATTGCTAGCTTTCTCACTCAAAGACTGCATGACTACCTTGATCCCTTTTATTTACTGAATCCTATGTTCAAACATCTTCAAAACAATGGTGCAATGTTTAAATTATATCGTAGTTTACAAAATGAACGATTGTAGCCAACTGATCTTCGAAATGCATTGCACTGCATTCAGTTCATCAACGAGAGCGAGTGGGCTGCAGTTGATTGAACCTAATTCAAGCACTTGCAAGCTCAACGACCAACGACGGTGTTAGTGCGATCCTCGATATGCATGCCAAATGATACGATGTCTGCATGCACGACACGTATTCGTAGGACGCAAAAACGTCCCCATAGTAATGCAGCCGATACAGGACGGGCGCTCATGCTTGTCCTCCGGTAACTGCTCCTTCGGTGCTGGCAACAATTAAACAACAAAAGCTATTATTTACTTCACCGAACGTGCCAGTTGCCAAACCGTTGGTGAAGTCGATTTCACAAACCTCAGCTACCTTCAGCAGCAGTTACCGAGCATCCCGTGACCGAGCAAGTGTCTTGCATTGAGTATTCCATGCTCACTGACTTGGGATCATGAGACCGAGAGAGAGAGAGAGAGACGGAGAGAGAGAGAGAGAGAGAGCGAGAGACGGAAAGAGAGAGATAGAATCGGTCGGTCGAGGGTTGTTAGCTAAAGCATATTAAGCGCAAACCGAGCACGGTAGTCGAGCAGAAAAACCATTTGGTTTGGCCAACTGGTAGAAACAGTACCGTACCGTGTAGGTAACAAGCGGTGCTAGATCGTGCTTGAAACACGGAACTCCCCGTGCACAAATATCGAACAGGGTTCGGGAAGCTTATTTAAATTATTCATTCGCTTGCTTCGCCAAAAGTGCCTGTGAAAAGATTTGGCCAATGAAAATAGATTGCCCTCGGGCGTTGTTGTTGTTGGACTGGCAATGCAGTGGCAGTCCAGACAGCAGCAGCAGTAGCAGTAGCAGTAGCAATGGCTATGCACTGGTTTTTCCGAGCTCCAGCCCTGCTTCAGCTATGCAGTGGTCCGGTCAAGTACTTGTTGCCGTGCGCCATACCACGTGCGCTACCAGACGGTTTCGCAATCCGTTCAACAGTTGTTTAGTTCGATCTGCGGCGAGTTCTGCTAGTGAATGGCGTGACCCTGAGAAAAAGCTGACCCTTTCCGGCGAATAAATAACGATTGCCTACTCTCTAGCGTATGTAGGCCTTTTTGAGGTGCAAATCGGCAGCAGTAACCGAAATCTGGCACAATGCATCCCGTTCGAATGCATCCAGCTTTTAGGCCTTGATCTCCAGCAACATGGTTTTAATACTTTTTTGCTATACTTAGTGGTAGTGAAAATTAATTGTCAAATATTACAATAATATCTTCTCCCAAGGGAATAAATTGTGCCAAGACAGTATTTGTTATTACACGGTCAATAGTTATAAAACTTCGACGATGATACATCAGTATTAAAAGTAAAGTAAAACCTTGATTTCTGCTTGACCGGGGTTGTTTAATCTATCAACGGACTACTGCAGACATCTATGTAAACAATTCTGATGTATATCAGATGACGTTAAGATGGCTTTAGAAATGCAGGTACAGCATTTTTAATATCTCTTTAACTCGAAGCATTTTATTTAAAATGCCAGTCTTCTTGCTATTAACCTTACAAGTAGCCGATTCTGCCTTTTGCCGGTTAACAAGTTACCTTTGAACTGTCGACCAGTGTAGAACGAAAGCATAGTGGCTCCGTAAATTCACTTTATTTCATTTCAAGCCAAATGCTACCTATGCAAACTTGGAACCCTTTCCGCAGTAAGCTCACCGTACGACACGCAAACCAGAACTTTATTTTCGGAACAGCATTGGCGCAAAAAAAAATCTCAATATTACATTACACGACGAAAAGGTTACAGAATTGGGATTCACATTTTCATTCAACAACTGGTGGGTCGCTGGCGTTACGCTGTCCATGGTCGGATACTGGGCCGGTGCGTCCCCGTTGCGGATGGCGAAAGTAGCATTAGCAGTTCTCGGGTCGGATGCTATTCGGAAGAATCTTATTGTTGACTTTTTCGTATGCAAATTCAAACTGTCCCTTAAAAGTTGGGACATTATTTGCCTTCACAGCACCATGACGGAGGTCTGGCTCAGCGTACGCATGAACGCGTTTTCTACACTTGTTTAGATGAATATGTGTGTGTGGGGATTTTTTTTGCTGCATAGAATGCTGGTGGTGCTCGTGGTGCTCTTGAATCGGGGACCAAAGTGTATTGACAAAGTTGAATAGTGGATGTGAATCACGAACCTAGAGAGAAAGAGACAGATGGTTTCGGAAATGGAGACGCATGGTCTCTGGTGGAGGCGCATGGTGCCTGGTGGAGGCGCATGGTGCTTGGTAAAAAAAAAAGATTTTTTCACCTGTAGGCCATTGGTATGTCCTCTTTTCGACATGTTTTTTAAAATGTTCTTGAATTTGATATAATTGTTATGGATAAGAACTTCTTTAAACATATTAAGCTCAGCAAAAGCACAAAAGGAAACTGACCCAAATGCATCTTTTATCCAGGAATCGTAGAAGCGACGAATCCATTAGCACATGCATGCACCGCGAATGACACATAATAGCAGCAGAGGCTTGAAAAAGCATCGAACGACAAAAAAAAAATCGTTGATCAGACTTCGACGTCGCTTCGATGCCCGATTGATTGACGTTTCGATGGGCATTAGTGAGCAACTAGTGCTGGGCCAGGTGTGCTAAATCCGATGATAGCAATGACAACGACAGTGTCATTATTCCGACCCGTATCCGTACTGATGGCGGGACCGGTGTGCGCTCGGCAGGAAGTTAGATTAATGGGTTTCCGTCAGCTTTGCCATCGAAACGAGCAGAACTGATTCCGTAGTGCAGTTTTCCAGGTACGCCGTAGAGGGCAGCTCTTCAACATCTCTGACGTCCTTGACTTTCGAACTCACTCCTGTCAGCGCCGTGTTCTCAAATGACGAGCTGCATCTTGCTGTCTGCCCTGCCATCATCCCTACGTCCAGTAGTGTTTGCAGCAGCAGCAGAAGCAGCAGTAGCAATGAGAAGGATAAGCGAACGACTCGGAAAGGCTTCCTGTGTACCGGATAGCAGGGTCAGATCCATGCCATCACGCATCAGACCGATAGTTGACGATCGGGCTTTGATGTACCTATCTTCAACGGATCCTGCCACGCGCTGTTGAATAAGACTGTGGTGTTTTGTCTGGCGCAGCACAGTTTGCAATGCTGGAACCTTCAGCACGTGCATCTGCCGGATTTATGATGCAGTGGCTTCCCGTAAGTCTTCCGTTAACACGCAACTTATTTTATGTGTCCGCCATTAGTGACGGTATATGCCATGGCATTTGAAGCTCGAAAAGGAAACTCCACGCTGTTCCTGGGAACCAGGAATTTATGGAATCCTCTGCTAACTCAGCACGATGTGGAATGAGAATAATTTCTATGACTATTTTATGTTGGGTTGTTAGTCTTTAAAACAAATAATCGATTGAATTAAACAGTCACTCGGTTATGCTGTGCTAATTATTTCAGGAAATTGAGAGCTCTGCGTTTCTCCGATGAGCCCCGCTTATCTTCCAATAAGCATAGGATAGGTTGGTAAATAAGAGATCCTTTTCAATCAGCTAACCCTAATTAATGCAGGCGGATAATTTTGAATCCCAAACTGGACGGAGGTAATTTGACGCCGGTCCAGACAAAAACATCCAGTTTTTGTGGTGAATGTGAGCCACCAAGAAGATCCACTGAAAGAATGTAGAAAAAGAAAACGCCCCGAAAAGGTGAGCTTAAGTAGATAGGCTTTCCATCCTTTCTGATTGGCGGATAGCCAACAGCTGACATACTTTCGAACGCAGAATGAAAATGATTGGCCATTGTGCGGTAGTCGAACAAACACAAAAAATAATCTGAATAGCTGCAGAATGAGCAAGCTGATTGACGTTTTGCTTTGCAGGAAGATGTAGGTCAAGGAAGATTTAGTGCCACTTCATTCACTTTTTCTTACTCCTTTTCGTAGCGCTTATTAAAGAACGTGCGGTGTTCGATCTACGCCCCATTATGAAGGAAATGGATGAAGAGTTATGTGATAGACAAGATAATTGGCAAACATTTGCGGAAGTGCTGAGTTCACGGGATTGTATGAACTATTGGATGTAAATAATAACATCATTA
>NC_064874.1:48846902-48861902 GCF_943734745.1 Anopheles darlingi
GCCGCGGTATCGTATGCTGGATGGTAGCCTTAACACACACACACACACACACATGCTCACACGAGAGCATTGTTTTCTTGCATTTGAATATAAGGCTCATTATCGTGCGGAATTCGTAGATCAAATGACAATTACTGGGCGAAATTATGGGTGTTATATATTTTGTGTTGTTCTTTTTTCACTTCGTTTTGCTTGCCAGCAAATCCGTTATGCGCACGGGAAGGGAATCGTAAATCAAGCGAACAGATATGGTTATACTTACCTATAGGCCTATGGGTAAGCATTTCCTAGGAATCGCGTATACCTACGCAGCCGTTTGCACGGTCTGTGATAAATGATAGCCAGATAATGTACTACGGAACGCTCTAGAGTGATGGTAATTCCAGAAAAGTAGTCAGATATTCATCAGTTTGGTGAAAGAAAGACATGGTTTCGAATTTCAGCATGCAACTTTTTGAATGTCAGAGATTCTTTATGATACACTATAGCATTACATTAAAGTGCAGTAGCAGGAAACGTGTAGAGCAAACCAAAAAAAGGACACTCGCTGTCCAATCCCCATAAGTGCTATCGTTCTCGAGTGGCTGAACAAGAAATGGTAAATAAAATAATAAATTAAGCTGGTGCATGCACACACGGAACGTAATTTATGGGCACTTTCGCTGCTCGATTGAGTGCAGTGTTTGTTCGCGTCCTGGTACTGCTAGCAGTACCCGGAGCGCCCCGTTAGCAAATACATTTAATTAGCGCAGGTCGAGCGTGTAAATTTTAAACATTCTTTTTTTCTTTGCTGGCGAGCCAAAAACGCATTACGCATTTCACGTTGGAACAATGAGTTTGTTGCGATAAGCGTGTAAGCGATGGAAAATGCGTTCTAGCTAGATACGAGTTGTGCTCTGGAATTTTTACAACCCATTGAATGGATTTCAATGATGAAAATGGCTGGCGGATACATGGAAACAATTTTCACATCCATGGAGATTGGACTTAATTTCGCTTGAAAAGGAATCAACAATGAACGAATCGCTTCATAAACTGATAGCCTTTAAACACTCAAAGCTCAAAGGTCACGAAAGAAAAGGCTCAAGAGCAGTGTTTTCTGCAGATGCTCGGGATCACCAAATCCCCACGGCATAAAAGCAGACCAACTGCTTCGAGAGCGATTCCGTTAATCCACAGCAAGCGTCAATAAAATGGTTGGCCAGCTTGCCTATCCGGGTACTCGTATCCTTACACGAGACCTAAATCTCGCAACTTGTATCACGCTTCAAAGCGCACTGGCCAAGGTAAAAAGAGGCCAACCGGGCTATACTATGGGATGAAGCGGAAAATAAAATGTTTATCAAGCAGCGTGTAACGAGCTGAGCCGTTGTTGACAAATCAAAATAGTCCATTCAGGGTTCGTTCATAATCCGGCTATGATCACTCTCGAAGGTTACGATGGTTGCAGAAGGTTGGTAGCCTCCTATATTCTTTTACCTGCTACGTTAGGGGCAAAATGTGAAGAAGTATCTGCAGATCCCGACGGTCGCCTTGGCCATCATTTTCCGGAACGACGCGGAACGACATTGATCCGCTTGGCAACGAGTGCAAGTAATCGGTCACGTCCTCTGCCTTTGGCTCCACACGAAGCCATGACCTATACACCGGAGGTGTGCTCCGGCCATTGCTGGATGCCTTCCGACGTGAGGCTTCTCTGTTTCTACGATTTCTAACCCTGGACGATACACTCACTGGTCTCTTGGTTTGTGAGCATAGCATGTGGCCAGGACGAGAACGAAAAAAGAGAGTATTGGAGATTATTCTTGAAATCGTATTAATGGTTGTTTGTGCCATAAGTGTTATAAACCACGAGATGACAAGGGAAAAGAGTTAGAAGTGTCTTTCCTCACCTGGAAAGGTCGTTCCGGTGGATTGCAAGCATTCCCAACCAATGCCATACCATTAAAAGTCATCATACTATCCGGTTGCGGCTAACAATTTCCTGCACTTCCATGCAGTGTCTTGTCACACATACAGAGAGCGCTTGAAATGTGATCTTAACTGCTCTTACAATGGACTAGTTTTGCATAATATATGTGCTGTTCGCTGTGGTATCTCCGAGGGGAGGAGAAATGGTTTTGCAAAAAGGTTTTGCTTATAACGATGACTCAGCTTACAGAACACTGCGTCATTTATAATAAAAATAAAAATAGATTCTTGTATAATAAGCTCCAATAAAAAAAGAGTTTTCCCGCAATAAAACACACCTACCATTTGGTCAAACTGTGGTCGCACATTTAGCAAAGAAATGTGTAAAGGTTACCACGTGCTCAAGGCGGGCAGCGCTTCTCGGTCAAATTCGTCGGTACGGAAGTTGCCCGAAACGTGCGATTCAAGTAGCGATGCCAGAAGAGAAGCAAGACTGGAAACAAAAACCATAATTCATTGGGCCAATTTGGAAGTAATAATAATTAAAAACTTTCTTTCCCCGATGGCGGGGTAAAACAAAAAAAAACACTAGCCAGATAGGAAAGGCCGGAACAGTTAGCTCTCAACTGAAAAGAAAAACTGCACAACTTTCTACCAAATGGCCCGAGGTCATGTATTAGATTGTTGAAGCTACAAGGGTTTCACTAACCTCACCCAAGTATCTAATGCCACGCTGCAAGGTACATAAGCAGATAGGATTGAGTGTTGTGTAGTGTTGAGTATACAATAAGAAATGTGACAATCAAGGAGAGGCACTTTTTTATTCAAATTACGTACCATTTTAGTTATCTTTGTCATATTTGAATCAGGCTAGGCTTTCTTATAACTTATTACAATATTTTCTCTGACATGGATAGATTTGAGTAACCGGATACATTGCTAGGCATCATTTCCTACTTCGAAAATTGCAAGACGGCTAGCTGCTTGATGCCTTACAAGTTGGTTTGCTACTTATCACGTCTAGCATACATATGCAGTGTAGTGGCAGCTGACGTTGCAGTCACTGCCATTCTGGTTTACAAGACGTTTTGCCAACCGACTTTTTTTTACCAATGTTTACTTTCATCACTCTAGCTCGAGTGTCGTGTCGTTCCGCTTCCATGCTGCAGCGGCCCTTCGAGTTGAATTCGAGTGGCACCATGGATAGCGCCCGTTTGCGAGGCAAAGAGAGGCAGGAATCGATGAATGCTGAAACAAGCTTGAAGATCGTCTTCACCGTTCCGGTGCCTTGCTTTTCTAACCGCTGAACCGGAAGCCGAGAGCATACCGAGTATTCTGCCATACGAGGCCAAGCACTCTCTGAGCATCGAAACAACGGAACCGTTACGGTGGTTCCTGTGCCCCAAACTCCGGTCTGCTGCAGTTGTGGCCAAGTGTGATAGTACATGCAGTATGCAGCTGTGGTTGTCGGTGATGCTGGAAGTTTCGTCGTATTCAGTTTGATTCCATATTTGTACACGCCTGCCTGCCGGCTCATAGTTGAACAATGCTACTGGGTGCTACACACCACCACCCCTAACAGACGTCTTCATCGCTCTTTGCATGCGAACCGCATCCTACACTGGTACTGCAGCGATCGGTTTCGTTTTCGACTGCACACCCGGGTTGCCAGAACGTCTGGCTGCACCAGGCCTTGTTGCACCATGATTGTAGTGCTTGTTAGCTAGGCACGGATTGTTGTTTGTTCGCATGTCACAAGGTCAACTGGGAGACGTTTGTCCTGCTATCGGTTTCAAACACAAGCATCCAACGAAGCGTACGCAGCAATCTCCCTCACTGACCGATAGGAAGGCTTTCGAGAAAGTTTAACGGGCAGCTAGTACTACCATTCGTCACAAGGAAGACTCATGTTGCTTGTTAACGGAATCCAACTGAAGCGAAATATTGAGACACTCCTTCTGCTGACCATAGGGATGAGCTTTTAAAAAAAAATCATTAAAAAAACCATTTGTCTGCATCATTCGCTTCGGTTGTATGTACGGAATGATTGATTTGAAACTCACCGAACCGTTTCGGATCCCGATTACACTCTAAACATGTCATTTAAATTGAATTAATTATGTATGTACGCTGCTATGGATAAACGAAGCGTTGTCTTATCAGTACTCATGATCCACGCGCCGGCAGACAACCCCAGAGATGCGACAATACCGTACGGATTCTTGTGAGCTCGCGAAATGGATTCAATCGAGCGTAAAATCCACCTCCGGCTCAAGCTTCTGCAAATATTGTGTTGTGTCACTCTAACAATCTCTGTAATTAAAATGTCTTCTATCCTTCCTCCCCGGTTTGGTTGCGAGAGATTGTTACATTGTGTGGCGGAGTATTGCAACTCAAATAAGACGCCCGATTGGCATAATGCTAAATTGCGATGTTCATTAAACGAACGACCTTGGTCCATCAATCACAGCGAAGCAGCGAACCACGTCCCAGCGTTGGTATTAGCTGGAAGATATTGCTTGCAATGAGCTTCCTTGAGTTCCCCTTTTCATCGCCCTCAATAATGAATCCATTTCTTAAAACTTTACTCATTCATTTGCGGTTCCTAGCAAGGCCCCTGTTTCGTTGGATTCAATCATTCAATCAGTTGAAAAAGTACCAGCTGTTGTTACAATCGGTTTTGGAAACATCATGTTTTGGGTTAGTGTGATATCGCACGTGTCTTAAGCGTTGTCCAGTGATCCCCTTGATGGATGATTAATCGTAGCTACGATGATGAATAGATTCCATTGATTGAAATCACTCTCCATGTTGCTGAACAAGGCACCTACTGCTAGACAAATACCGCAGATGATTGTTAAATAAATATGAGATACCTTAAAGTGAAAAACAAAAATGAAAAACAAACCCCTCCTTTTGTGCTGTTCACAGCATTTGAAATGTTGGTTTAATTATCAAAAATAATTCCGGAACAAAGGCCCGTTTCCAAGTCCGTAAAGATGGGACCAGGGACTATAGCGGCCGGACCGGAAATGGCAGAAATTTAATTATGTCTAAGTCGCCAGAACCCAAACAAACAGCGTGAACGCCAAATCGGACATCACCGGTATGCCGCTGGTGAAAATGCTGGAATCACCACGATTTGGGGATTTGAAAGCGAAGGCGTGGGCAGGAATTCGGTTTGTGCTTCCACCAAAAATTGGGCACGGTGATAATTGAGTTATTTGAAACGTGCGTTGAGAGCGCCAAGATGAAAAACATCGGAAGGTAAAGCACGTACAGCAGTAGGTAGCATCTCTTGCGAACAGTTCTGGTTGGGGACTGCAGAGCTATGCTTTAATGGACGGTACTTTGTTTTTCGGGATGAGTTTAAGCATGTCGGTTGCTATCAGTTTACCGTCGTTGCTAGCGCTGAACGCTTCCAGGCAACGATCTGCTCGCCATTCTTATCATGCTGTAGGTGTGATCAATCTGATAAATTGAATATAAATCCGCGAAAGAACGATTGATGATGATGCGATAAGCTGGTCTAGAAACAAACCTACAATTCCCATGCTCATCTTCGAGGTTAAAATGATTCCAAAGGCAAAATTGTTCTGCTACAACAGTTCGAATTTAATGGTCAAGACCTTTAACTGATAACTAAACTAAATCTAACCTTTGCGGTCGGTTAGCTTCGTTTTTTTACCGTGAGCATCGCTCACGATACAGCAGCATGGAAGAAGCAGTTTCCTTTTTTCATTTACTATAGCAGCACACACACACACACCTAGCATGTTCAGGTGCGCACACTAGGGATTCCGTTTCGTGAGCAACCCGCTGTGCGGACATTGGTTTGGCAAATTTATTTGCTCCGCATGCAATCAGTGACGGCAGCGGGGTGTGGAAAAGTCATGCCCAAACCAGCACCAGCCAGCAAGCATCCGTGTTTTGCTCACGTGACTTCCGCTTACACGTTACGCCGGACTGCAAACCGGGCCCTGGGATGCCAAACAACCGACGCCCAACCATGAGCCTTGGCTGCGATGTGACCGCCACCGCGTTTTGCGTACCGTAGACTCATAATTAAGTTACTCTGTCTGTGTATATCTGTGTGTGTGTGTTTGTGTGTGTGTTTGTATGTGTGGCACCCTTCAAGCCGGCGAATCGCTAACCAACGTGACCAACATATTTGTTATACATAGTAGCGAACAACAACGTGTTACAGCCACAGCTTTGGCCAGTGGGTCGCTGATCAAGCTGGGGTAAATTGTTGACTGGAATGGTAACGTCCACGTTACTTTTTTTGTAAATTCCAACATTCTTTTCAATTGCATGAATAGCAATAGCGGAAAGCGTCATATTCATTAGCTCGATTACAACAATTTAAAAATGATGTTAAATTACTTGTTCGGAATTGCCGACAGCTATCAGCTATCCGTCCAGTAGAACGTCTGCAATGTCCGCTGATGTGAAGTCTGTGTGCGACGTTGAACCGTTCAGTGCACTTAACGATCCTTCAACGCAGATTGGCTCATCATTCTGAACATTCTGTGCTGCTGTTAATTAATTATTGAGCTATTCTCTCGAGTAACGAAAGGAACTGATCCCATCCTTGTATTAACCTTTGCTTCAGTTTCCTGAACATCGATTCGTGGAGCTACCTATTGCAAGCAACGCATTCGGCTAGAGCCAACTTTACGAAAATTCCAACTATCGATAAGGAAGGTAGTAATGAGGATATTGAACGGAAAATCCTTTCTCTTTTTTTTATTCGGTCAGTCGAGGGTTTTTTGGAAGAAAGTTTTCGTCGTCGTCGCCGGCATCGTCGTCTTTTTTCCAATCCTAGCATGCTCTCCTATAAACTTGTTGTCATTATACCCGCTCGGTGGGTGAACCGTACCAGCAAGGTCAGTGTTTGTTGCTTAGGAAAGTAAATTAAAAATTGAATAATTAAAAAGGATCGTTCGGGGCGACCGTCCCAATAAAGACACAAACAAACACAGCAAAGAAGAAATGCTTCGCTCGCGCCGACTTTCCTTTCGTCGACCTTATGCAGCAGCAATTTACGTGACGCTTTTTGGCTTCAAATTCTAATCCTACGAAAGAGCGTGGAACTGGTGTAGAGTGCTAGTCCACTCGTTGGTTGCATTCTCTTTTCGTTCACTGGCCAGATTAGAGTGTTAGGTGTGTTTATTGTTCAACAAACGCTTTAAATTGAGCTTAAAGTAGACGCAACAAATGGCTGGCGGCAGTCGGGAAAGCGATTGCGTTTCAATGGCACCACCTTAAATGCCTTACCATTCCAATGGGGTCTGGTTCCAATCTCTCTCGCCTTTGCCGCTGCATTGAAGTTTTCAATTATTTCAAATGTGCAGCAAATTTCTTTCTTTAAATATTTTTTTTCTTCCTCTACCTCTCTAGTCGATTGCAGAAAATGGCAAGGGAAAAACCGCCGAACATTTCTCAGAATGATCTCGAGAGTTTCGTCGAGTGAACGCCCGGGACGGAAGTGTGATGAAAAACGATTATCATCGAGCCATTCGAGAAAGTATAAGAGTCATTATAATTAAAAACTTTCCCAAGGGCATTCGGTTCCGGTGCTGTGAGCGGCGTCCGCGCTTCCTTCCTGCGGCTGGACTATCGTATCTGTTGCCACGCCACGATCCCTTTTTCGCCCGTACTCTTTACTCACCCGCCTCTTTTTGCACCCTGATTATGGTGAATCATCGTTCATTGGAGGGTACGTTGCTCGGAGTCAGCCTCAAGTGAACCATGACAAGGCGGAACGAACCGACGAACCGACGGGGTTTCAAGAACCGGAAAACGGATGCATCCGATTGCAAACCGGACTGGTGACGATTAATTTCGTTTGCTCAGCTCTGCTCACCAGCTTCGTCATCGTTGTGAGGAGGAGCGGAATGGCCGGGTCGCCCACGGACGAGTTTGCACATTTCTGAGACAAGCATCTCAGTGCGCAAAGAAATGCAAATAAGAGACTGCCACTCGAGTCGCGTAGCGTACTGTCGTAGGAAATGATGCTATTTTGAAGTTTAAATTGCGTATGATGTAGCATGTGGTTCAATTACATACGTCCCATAGATACCGAATCCTTTGACATTCGAGCGATCAAATTACTTTATTCGATTAAATTCACTACTTTCCCACTCTCTACAGAGTGGCATTCCAAAGCTACAGTGACAAGATTGCATCCGGAGGTGGAATTGTTGAATGGCGATATGCTTATGTAATGTTCATGTTTAAACCACTAGATTTGTGGTCCCCCTGATGTACCATTTACCAAACATTCGCTTTAATGCTTATCATTTTATATTCCAAGGCACCGTAACATGATCTAGGGATTTGCTTGAAAAGGAGAAAACAGATTGTGCGGTTAGTATGCTAATTTTGAGGCAGAGATTAAGCGTTTACTATAGCGAAAGAATAGGAAGCTGCAAAATGGCTGCTTATTGTTAATTTCACCCATGATTTATTGTGCTGCTATGTTGAGTGAGTGGCCGTACAACGGTTTGGTTTTTTTATTCGCTTTCCTCACAAGTCCTTTTTCGAACCGCTCATCAATCTTATCGGTCATCTCTTGTGCTACCTTCGTGCTACCCGAGCGTCCATTAGCTAGCTCGCGACTAATCAGGCGACTAAATATTATTTTCTAGAAACTGGACCCAAGCATTGACTGTGCGTCACTCGGTATTGTATTGAGATTGTTCATTGTGCTGCTTGACGGACGCGACAGCCTTGATGATGACCCTGATCGCAGCATTACGCACATTTGAACGACTACTGAAACAACGTTAAGAGTTTGGGTAGATAATTCAAACATTTAAAAAGAAATGGAAATGTTCCATTTCTACAAAAAGACACACAATAGAGAATATGAAAAAATGAATCTATTTGAAAAGAAGTCTTTTTGCTTACTTGGATCAGGATATTATTAAATTTGGAATATGTTTAAATTCCGGTAATTTTTTGCATATTCGTCAAATTGTTGTGTTTAATTTAAAATTATCCTGTGATATTTTTTGTGCGTTTTGAAAAAACATGTGTCGCAGTGAATATCGGTTATGAGCTTTTGCATCGAAAAATACCATCTCCGATGCTCTTTTCGGTTTGAATGCGGCTTAATGGTTTGTTGACAGACATTCTACACGGAATCACGTTTAAAGTTCAGTAATGTCCGTTATGCTGCCATAGTAGAGCTTTTCTGATTGAAAAAAAAGAGAGTAGAAACGAGAGTACTTGTTAGTGCATTTTATCATTCCGACAGCAGAGATCTGTTCAGTCAGTCACGCACATACATTCTTCACGACCCATGTTGGAACGCGAAAGAGCGGATAGCTAGGTTTGCATACAGTGCGTTGTTTGCTTTTAGTTTACAGTAATTTGCTGGACCACTGTTGGATATAAAAACAAAAGTTGATAGCGCATTCTGCTGAATTCGATGCACTTCGCACTCGTAACGTTCGCTCGGCAGTAAGTATCATTGCTTGACACAACGTCCCACCATCCCATTGCATGAAATGCATGGCGATCATTATAATTGTTGGAAGCATGGTAAAAGTTAGGAGTAAAAAATATGGGAATAAAACAAAAACCCTTCACTGGACATCGGGGACGGTGCACAGCTTGTTGAAAGTTGAGAATCGCTCATCGAGTAAAAGTTGAAAAATCATAGTGCAATGCAAAAGTTATTATCCCATACAATCGTTCCCGCTAATAAAAAAAAACTTTTGCTACATAAAGTTACAGGATACAACCGGTTGATATAGTCTAGAGAGAGAATGTGTGAATCAATTAAAATATTTTTAATTGCATACGATGGTTGCTACCGATGAGTCCTATACTCACACAGTTTCTTCTGCACAAGCACGTTGTTCATTACTTACATTATACTTGATATTTGACTTCAGCACTTCTTATGATTCGAGAACGGCAACGATTGCCGCTCAACCGCAAGTAATGGAAGAGACACGCTTGCCATTTTATTCCAATGCTGTAAAACGTCGTTCCAGGTATGGAGCTATTCTTAACCATGCAGCTTGTTGGCAAAGCACTTTACTTTAGTTTGAGGATGATGAGAGTTCAAGTTGGTAGATGCCGAAGCAGTGACTGCTGCTCCTGGTGCCGTCGGACTGCTGTGTAAAATTGATCGTGGTGCATTGTCAATCAATATCAATTTACTTTCTTGTGGTTTATGATGTGGTGCATGCTTCAAACCACATTAAAAGGCTCTTCTCATCCATTTCATCTGACAGCCAAGCTATCAGAGTGAAACACAAAACATCTTAATTAATCATACAGAACTAACACTAAACCTAATAAATTTTAAATTCACGAAACATAACAACAACTCGCTGAGGGCATGGACAGTATACCGTTCATACCGGAAAATTAGCTCTACATAACATGCATAATCGTGAATTATGAATCCCAGATCCCTTCATCGCAAAGCATTAACAAAAAAAAGGTGCCAAGTAAACGCAATAAATAGTAAACCTACCCAAGTTTTCAAGTCTCCGCGGAGCATACCTTAATTTGAAATTATAAATGCAACTTTCCTCACACAGGTACCCAAATAAGTAGAAATAATAGCTTAATGAAATGCAGGTGTTGCTTTGTAAGCATTCCATTAGGCCCTCGGCACCGAAAGGCCCAAGTAAGCATGTTTTTATTGTAGCGAATTCATAAGAATTCCTTCTGTTTCTTTTCCCAAACAGTCCACGAGCGACTCAAACCAAATTAAACATGCAACAAGGCCGCACACTGCGTAGGATAATGCATCCTTGGGACCGAAGGGAATGCTTTTAAGATTTGCTTAAAGGGAAATTTACTCCTTCTCTACCGCTCTTTCGCTCTCTTGCTACCTCTCTCTCTTTCGGTCTTTTAATGCTGCATAAAAAATGGAAGCCGAATCCTACCTAAAGCTGATAATGAAATGTTCCAAGAAATGAAAAGTCACATTATAATGCCAAGGATTGATGACAATACGACGAACCCTCGAATGTGGAGGGGTCCTTTAAAATGTACCTGGTCAGCTAGCAGACTGCACGCCCGCAACTGCCTTCACACACCGCGCTGATGGGACCTCCGGGTACGCCTGCGGCTCCCCCAGTTCCATGACAAATAAATCATGCAAATTTGAGACAAGATAGCAAAACAACTTGCCACGGAACGGACACCGGAAGGCGTGTGGAAGTGCTGAAAACGTTGATACACGCGCGCACGCTTAGCGTGAAGTGTGTAAAATGGGAAGAAACCGAGGCGGCCACTGGGCACGATTGTTTGAAACTGTCCAGGGGGATGGTCCATTTGGGATTGAGATGGACAAGGTTTTGAATTATTCATTTGGGGTCAGTCGGCCAGCCATCCAGCCCCGAACGACGGGACTAAGAAAGGAAATGTAAATGTGCCAGCACCGGTAGACTTTTGTCTTGCTTTCTAATTTTCTCCGGTCCATGCGCCCACGAGTACTCCTCCGTTCTCGTTCTCCGTCTCCTTCCGTTTGCCCTCCATTTTCGATAGAACCATTCAACCGTTCTGGCGCTTCGACAATGTTTCCATGTCAGGGCGAGGTGTGTTGTCGAGTGTTGTGTTGCAACAAGTACACCTCTCCGTGGCCAAAAAATATAAAACGTTCTGTGCGGGCGAGTTTGTAATTTTTTTTTTGTTGCTTCTTTTGTTTGCGAATTTCGTATCGCTTCCGTTTATTATTCTCGAGTGTTTCCCATTATTTCCTCGGTTTGAAGTTTGGTGCAAGTGGTGGTGTGCTTGGAGATGTAAATTAGTTGTTGAGTCTTCTGGGAACCGCATCGGTAGAAGGGGATGGCGGGGATCAGAGAGCACAACGCCCATCATAAGCATTTAGCAAAGCATTACTTTTAATAGAGGCTCGAGTCTATTAAGTGCTATTTTATTTCAGTTGTCAAGCCACACACGAATACAACTTGAGCTGACTTTAGATGGAACTTTTGATAAATTTGTCATTTAAATTACTTTTTGCGAGAACGTACTCTGGGTGTTTTGACTTTTGAAAAGTGTTTACTGTCCTCGAGGTCGTCTGACCAAAACCACACGAAAACTAAATATTAAGGATTCACGTTTGGGTGGAAACCAATCAAGCCGTTTGTTTGATGCTTATGATGTGACAAATATTTAATGCTGTTCAACACAATTGAAAGCCGTTCAAATTTGCGCTTAGGTAAATGTTATCTGACTTCGTTGGGTTTATACTACCGTCGCCATTACGGTAGCTATTTCACGATGACTGAAAATTTTGGTGAAAGGTTTTGAAAATCATCATTTAACAATAATAAGAAAGCAAATTACAATCGGACCTAGTCCCAAAAAATAGTACATTCGACCTACTGTGTTAATATTCCACAAAAGAACAGTTGAAGAAATAATTTGAAAATGAAAACAGACGCAGTCCTACCTTTGAACAAAAGATTTTTTTCGCTGCCTTATCCTTCAATGTCATCTTTTGCTCTGCTTTTCTTATTAGCCACACAAGAAAAAACATTGCAGCTTACCATAGTCACAATCGATTGAAATTCCTTGCTGCAACACAATCGACAAAGTGTTTTTGAGAACAATATGTTTCTTATCAATGAATGCCGCTGAAATAACAACTGTACTGAACTGTATAGGGAAGTAGGAAAAGAAAAAGACTCCCTGGAGAGTGCAGCCTTGCGGATCCGATGACGCAAGAGCGCACGGTATCCCCCCAAAGGATACCCATGCATTCACTTGATCACCTAGCTATCTCGAACCACCTTCCATCTTGGTGTCACGTACATTTGCGAAAAAAAAACAACGGAAACTTCCTTCCTTTCCTTCACGTCGGATGGCATTTGCGTTCCGTTTCCGTTGCTTATCATAAGCTTCCAATCAGCCTCATTGAATCCCCTGGCCGGGATCTGGTGCGGATAAGATGTCGTTTAAAAAGCCGTACGAACTGGAAGGGAAAAACAAAAAATCAAATCCCAACGCAGAAGCGAACCACCACCATCACCACCGCCGTTTCCGAATGTTATCTTTATCAGCAGACAACGGCGGTGACGGCAACGGCGACGACGACCATACCGACGACGATGAAGCCAGCGGCTCTAGGCACACGCGTCTGAAAAGCGAAATGAATTTCATTACAGCCACGTCCCACGGTTATCAGCGGTTGTGCTTCTCAGCCACTCAGCACCACATAGGGACAGACTGGTAAAGTCGACTAAGTTCCATCGGAGCGTGCAACCCCCGGCAGTGGCAGTGCATTTGATTATAAACACTCTGCATTCGTGCTTCGTATCAGCAGTAGGGCTATTGAATAAGTCTAAATCAAAACCACTTCGCTTAACTTGCTTACTTCAATATTACAGGAAATGCTAGAAAAACGAGAGCGAAAATTGTTTGTAAGGAGTCGTGAGTGCTAGGAAGTATTAAAGAAAAGAATCTTTTCCTTGCTTTACCGGTAGCCGCCCCATCATTAACACATTACCGACGCTTAACCCTAATAGTGCACCCTAATTAAACCCCGTTAGCATAAAAGTAAATATTGAAATGCTCTTTCAGTACCACTCGGTAGCAATTCGGCCAGCAAGTGGCGGAGACTCCCTTGAGAATCAGTCGCGCGAAAAAGGTCCACAGTGTTGAAGCTAGTGTTAGTGTAATCGTCCTTTCGCCACTGCCTTTTAAAGGCAACTACAACTCCTCGCTTCGGGATGAATTTTTAATGCTTCGTCCCTTGCGCTGCGATGGCGAGAGGGTACAAAAATCACGTTTTAAAAAGTATAAGACGCTGGCACTGCCTTATGCTGACGTGGTGCCATGGCATGGTTCGTTCTTCGTCTTCAGCGTTTACTTGCATCACAATTAGTCCCGGTCGACGGATGCACAGTGGCCTGAGTAAACATTGGAACAATGGCAGAAATGCGAAGCCAGAGAAAAATGGAACACTAAGCTGCTTAGCAGCGAATCTTTGGAAGGAAACAAAAGGAAACCTTTTCATGGTCCAGAGTAACCGTTTCATTTGGCGTATGAATTGGCTGTTGGTGCCCTTCAACTGCATCCAACCGGCTGGTAATGGTAAATGCTCGTTAGGTTATAAATCAAATCCTCGGGACAGCTGCTCATCCGGTGGCTGGGTAAATTGATTGATTCACGCGAAACCACATGCAATATCTCAACCTACATCTGCAAGGAGGCGTTTCATTACCAGCAATTAGCATTGGTTAGGACTGCTAATCGGTCCAGGACTCTTGAGACGTTCGACCAAATGCTACCTAAGATGGCACGAGATGGTATACGGTATGCAAATGGAGGCACTTAGTCAGTGATTAACGTTCTAACAGTGCAAACATTTCGGATCGAATGACTTGAATGTCACCGTCTGCAATGGTCAAAGGGATGCAATGGCTCTCAAGCTGCATACTAATCCCTTCCTGATGCAGCCAATCGAACTGAATTGTCTTCCAGAAATCCACCGCTAACCCATCTTCTCCTACACTATTGCTCCAATATGCGAGTCGCACCCATTAGTCGATACATGCTGCTGATCAAAGGCTTTCTAAAGCCAAATTCTTGCTATTATTGCTATAGCATCCCCTAGCATGTACGATACCATCATGTGTGTGTGCGACTGGATGGTTGTGTCTTGTTTCGGACGATTTTTCCAAAACACGACACAACATTGTTCCTGTTGATTAGTCCGGCTGTGGTCAACGAGGGCGCACCACAATCCTCCCTATTTGCCTTCACCACCCCACGATCACCCATATACTGCTCGGTACACACAATGTTGCACATAGGAGGTGGTAAACGGGCTTAACTATGCTACCACAGTGGACAGCCACGGTGCTGTAGGATGGTGGGCGAGAAAGTGAGCGTCACACATATGACATCTGTGAACTTGTGAACCATGAATCAGCTCGCTGGCGGCGGCACCATTATCTGCGCTACGGTAGTAGTAGCCGGTGGACGGCATCGGTCCTCGCTCATGTGTGACCAGTGCACCAGCGAGATACAAACGAGATCCTGTCCTGTCGTCCTGGGTGGTAGTCGCGGAGGGCAGAGATAGGTTGTGCCAGCCACGGTAAACCCTGG
>NC_064874.1:48874402-48881902 GCF_943734745.1 Anopheles darlingi
AAGAAGCTCAAAATGGGAGGCAGAAAACTAACAAAAAAAAAGAAAGAAAAAAAACAAACCGAACAAGAGTTTGAACGGCAGGACCGGCCCAGGAATGGCGTTTAATGTTCGTGGACATCGCGCACAGCCGCGATGCCGTCTTAGTCGCATCGCATCCCGCCGAACATTGGTGTGCTGCTGATAATGATAAATGGTCAGCGTCAAGCAGTGCCACCGCAGGAGATCCTCGGCGGCGTCGGTCGGATCCACTGGTTCAGCTTACGACACCGGGGACACCAACGGTTGCTTCGGTTTGTGATTTGTGAAAAGGAACACATCTCTTGGCTAATGGCCAAATTTTTCTAAAGATCCAAAAGCAGAATACCAGGCGCCTCTTACAGTCGCCCAACGTAGAGGCCTGAGGTTTGACATATCCACACGCACACACACACACACACACACACGTACAGTTCAGTGATTTGATTGTAGAAAACGCTGGAAAAATTAAAACCAAACGTCAACAATCGCTCCCTAGCGGCGCTCTCGCGGTGCAAATCCACGATGATGATGTTGATTGATTTCCCTGGCATCATCAATCATCGATCGCTTGGTAGGAAGCTTGGTTTTTCTGGTTCGCCTTTCACATTGTTCGCAAAATTTTAAATTGATGCCGCGTGTAAATGCCCGCGTAAAATGTATGCCCGTACGTCAAGTTTCTCATTTCGCTCCAAGCCGCTCAGACTACCGAGTTTAACAGATCACCTTTCCAGAACTGGCAGCCCGGTGCCCGGTGCCCGCGGTGGCAAGTGAAACCTTTTTGCCACTAGCTTATGCTTCGACCTCGGTACGTTTACCAACGTCTGGCGGACTGCAGCCAAAGTGCATTGTCGCTTGGTCGGTTCGGTTAACTCCTGGACATGGAGGGAAGGACCAAGCTCGAGGTCCATTACCTTCTGGACTGTACGATGCGCTACACATCATCGTTTGTCTGAGCGTCGACCCGGTCGACGCTACACACGAGCCCGGACTGTACACCCAGCTTGGGCACAGCAAACATTCATCCGAGATGGTTCCAAAAACGAAACGAAAAACGAGGCACTTTGACCGTCGTGGAGCGCTCCGCTTGGATCGTTGTTTGCTTCTTCTTGGCTTGGTTTGTTTGGTTGCTTGGATGTTTGGTTGGTTGGTTGGTTGGTTGGTTGGTTAGTTGGTTGATGCTTTCAAGAAGAAAAGAAACGTCACGGAGGTCAAAGCTAACACCTTCTGCTTTCGGTGGTGTGGATGGTTTACTTAATTAAAATTACTCGCTCGCCGGGCCTGCCCCCGGGGGACCCGCCAACCGACTGCCAAGAAAGAGCAAACCGACCACCAGGACCGTTCGGAGGTCAGTCTGACAGGCCGACTATACCGCCGTGGCGCCAGCGGACGTGCGATTTCGGGAACGAGATTTTAGCTTCTCTTTCACTCGTCTTTCCAACCAGCTCTCTGACGACCTTCTGGCCTCCATTTTCTCAAGGTCCAACATCGGGAGCCGGACGGTGCTCGCGGGACTGACACGAGCAAAACTTTTAAATCATCCATTAGCCAAAGGGGAGGGGGGCACGCCGCCATCCCTACACCATCGACCATCGCCAAATGATAGAGAACGAGCGAACGGGGCGGGCGAGGACATCATATTAGAAATATGCTGTGCGCTAGGGAGTTGGCCTCGTGTCTGCCCCTTTTCTTTTGCTATTTTTCTTCTACTTTCGATGTTTTTCTTATTCGTCGTGTTCGTGCGCCGAACAGCGGTTCCTGCGAATCTGCTGGAACAAGGTCTAATTTTAAACAGTTGGAAAAACTGTTGTCCTACTGCAGGAAGCTTCACCGACCACAAGCAAGGCCCCGCGGCTATTTGGCAGAGGCCTGAAATTGAGAGTCCGATCCGCGTCCGTGTATCTGTTCTGACCGCACTCCGGAGCGAGGGATCCGATGATGGTGGGGTGGCGGAGGGGCAGAAAAGGAAGACACAGAAGCAGACAATAACCGCAAGTTGTTAAAACATTCTTCTGTTCTGAGGTCACCGGAAGACTGGCCGCGGGGACCAGGAGGCTGTTTACTCGCGCGCGGTGTGTTCGTCCGGTTCATTCGAGGAACATAATCGTTCTGTTTACGGTTGTTTGTCCGGTTGGTCAGAACAACAGAGAGAGAGAGAGAGAGAGCGAGGGAGAGAAAAAAAGGTCCTCGCCAATGCGATGCTAATGCTTGAACGGAAGCAAAACCATTACTGTGGTCCGCGATTGTGGTGCCATATTTACAATATTATCGCATCGAATGGACACTAATTGTCACATGATAGAGCTCGATTTATGATTCTTTCGGGCACGAACCCCTTAACCTTCCACGCTACTTGTTGGACGGTCGCGATAACAGACCATTTTCATTGTGTTATTGCAATCGGGGAGGGTAGCATAACGGTGGGACATTATTATTCTATCATTAAGCGTTCGTTTGCGTAGTCTCCGGTAATTGTGATTCACAATATTTGCTCGGGACAGGGATGGACGTTGACTATTTTTTTTTTATCTTACCAAATTCAATTGTTCGCTCTCAGGCGAAGCTATTGTTCGTAGCAACAGATGTTACGTCGCATACCATTTCGACGTCTAGATTTATTCTCCCCTAACTTAATTGCTTAATCTTTCGCTCAACCGGCGCTGGGGTATGGCATAAAAAAACATTCAATTGCCCTGCACCATAAAAAGGGTTTGACCTTTCACGGTGTATGGCTTAGGATGGCGAGAAAGCGCTGAGTGAAGCGCTCGCTCACGGGGATTTATTTTTCTGACACCTTCTAGCATCGAGTCTCTAAACCCCCTTCAACCCCTTAACCGTTTATGCTCAGACCCGTCAATCATGGATCCGGAGCGATTAGGTAGTAAAAACAGGGCGAGGAGCCAGGATGTGTCGGAGGAGAAGGGCAGCCGTCGAGCCAGCTCCCTCGGTCGCGTTCATTAAGTCAAACAAAAACCCTCTCAAGCATGTTGCCCAACCTCGTGCCCAACCCGTGTGGCTATAAAATGGTGCATATGTGCGCAGTGATTGCAGATGAAGCTGCAAATCACTTCTTTTATTAGCGCTGATGGCGTTGCTCCTGATGCTGATGCTCATGCTGATGTTGATGCTATTGACGACGTAGGGCAACGTTTTAATCATGTCCCGTCGTCGTCGTCGTCGTCGCCGCCGCCGCCGTCACCATCGTCGTCGTTTATCGCTCAAGCAGGACACACCAACCTTCATTGTCCGTGGGCATCGACCGATGCGATGCGATGGTCGCTCGCTCGGCTACACCAGCTTCAGCACCATAATGAGTTCCGGTGTGAAGGGTTGTCCCGTTGCATAATTAATACATATTTGTTTTCGTGTCAGCATAAACTGATTTATGCTGGAAACTGAACCTCGTACCGATGATATACGCTCTTCACATGCACCATTCCCATCCCTGGACCTCAATTTGACGCTCGAAAGTTTGCTGATCGTGATCTACCAAATTGGTTCGTATAATGAGAAACTTTACCAAACAATGCAAATGTTTCAAGCCCAACCCAACCAAATACATCGTTTCTTGCTGCCGCTCTTCAACATTGCCACAACTACATCGCATTATGAAAGGCAGTAAACGGTAGCAGCACACATCGTCAGGGCCGTGGTCGACCGGAGGACACCTTTCTTTCTTCTCGCGGTACGATCACTCGCCATATTAAATTGCCTCTCCATTATGCCATCAACAAACGCCGCGGGCTCAACTCCAGGTGGCCACCCAGCAGCCAGCAGCCAGCTGGGGCTTAGCAAATGCCACACCATTACAGCGGCTCCCGCTGGGTGAGGATCCCGGTCGTTAATGTAGGAGCACTAGGGAACTTGGAAATTGTCACCATTTCATGTATGAGAAGGTGCTCGCAACCATGTCGACCATCACCACCATCACCAACACCAACAGTAACAACAGCAGTAGCAGCAACAGCAGCAGCAGCTGGAGCAGAACGTTCTCCTGGATGAGAACGATGAGCGTAGAACAATGGACACATTTTCGCACCTCGCACGGCTAAACAATACGCTCGCTATTAACACGCAGCATCACCCCCCCCTGCCAACGAACACGATGACTAGCACGACACTCACTCACTCGCTCGCGGCACACACACACACACACACACACACACACCTTCGACCTCGCATTACCTCAAATAGGTAATTTCCATTATCCACTTAGGGTGTGCGATCCATTTTGTCGCCGAGTCAAGCGTCGCCATCGTCACACCGTTACACACACACACGCACACACGCACACATCGTATCACAGTAGCCCTGAACCCCGTGGAAAGTGTAATCATTTTTAAAGCGCACACACACACACACACACACACACACACAATCCGGTACACGCATACCACGCGAGGCATCACACGCAACACACGTAATGGCCCGAACCGGTGGAGGCCTCCACGCGAGAAGATATGTAAATGGTGCGCCAAACAATGGTGCTCTCCATCAACGGCCCGGGGTCCTACCCGGTAGGTAGGTGGCCCCCATAATACCATGGGTCCTGTACTGAAGTTGATGGTTCCCTCCGGAGCAAGTATCGAGAACGAGAGGGAGAGAGACCGGCCTGGACGAAATCCGTCGTCCAATTTGTGGCGTAGGTGTGAAAGTTCAATTCCCTCGTTCACTCGTGTCGTGGCCACCCCATCACCACCGGCTCGAAGGGGTTGGGGATACGTCCCAGGAGTCGCGTGGCAGGACACAAATCGCCGCACCGAATCGGAGCACCACACCACACCTCCGACCACCTATAATGGCCACACATTCGCCACACGCTCGTCGTCATCGGTTGTCATCCAAGTAGCACTCGCATTTGTGTGCCTATGCCTGTGTGTGTGTGTGTGTGTGCCGGCACCACATAATCGAACCGAGATGAACTACAACACATTCCGTGGCCGACCCTTCGCTGGCTGGTTGGCACACCGCCACACGACCACCCTTCCGTCGAAAGGATGGTTGGAAAACTCAATTTTCCACGGGCGAACACGTTACCACGACGTTACGAGCGCACCGATGCCGACGTACCGATGAGCGGGTTTGGCGACTGGCGACAGTACAACAGAACACCGAGGACCGAGGAGACCTCTACACGCACCCGTACCGATCGACGAGCGAACCAGAACTGACCTTCCAGCATCCAGCATCCACGCGAATGCTGTAAGGAGCCATCCTGACGGTTCTGCTGCTGCTGCTGCTGATGATGATGATGATGATGATGTTGACCGAGCCAAACCCAAAACAATCGAGGTCATCGTGACCGTGTCGTCGTCGTCGTCGTCGTCGTTGTCGTCGTCGAGGAAATCGAGGAGGTTTCGTCGAGTTTGCGCACAGTTTGCGCCGGTGTTCGCACTCGTGGCCACTCGGGGTTCGGGGTCTTTGGCGAGAGATGAGATCGTCCACAAACCACCATCCTCCTCAACATCATCATCATCCTCCTGCTTTCGCTAAGATGAACGTCTTGAAGGCAAGCAATGGGAGGATGAATACTACATGGAAACCGCGGAGAAGGGGAGCAGCAAGGCTAAGAACGTTCTTAGCCATTACTTGATTCTCGTTCCTTTTCGCTTCCTGCGTGCTTGCGCGCGTGTGTGTGTTTCGTTGGCATTTTTTACACTCCAGCACCGGAAAAGGGTGGTCGGTCCGTGGCTCGACCTGCCACGTGTCCAGTGGTAGCATCTCTTTGGTGCTCATGCTTCGTTTACCGAGGTTGGAGGCACTGGAAAAGCAGCAGCTGCAGCAGAAGGCGAGCACAGTAGGCATTGGCAGGCATTGTCCGTCGTTAAGACGCTAGACGCTCGCTAGATGGTGAGAAACAGAACGTGAAGAACGGAACGAAGCAGGCGCCTTTCGAGTAAGAAGACGCCTACCATGGAATGGAATGGGATAGAAGGTGTGCAAGGACCTCCCTTCCTCTTTACGCTCCCTCCAGGGATGTGTTGACGTGCTGGGCATCTGCAAAAACGGGCACATGATGTCATTCAATACATCAATGAGCGCGTCAAATGCCACGTTCCATGCCGTGCGCATCGCATTGCTACGGTTACAGTGGAACGCACACTCCATCCGCAGTCGCCCGCTAGCCTCGGCATCTCGAGAGGAATTTCCACTCCGACCTTCCGAAGTGACGACGACGATGGTGAGGATGATGAGGAGGAGGATGATGATGATCAACCTGACTTACTTCAGCAGCGAGTGATAATTTCCAGCAAAAGCGCGTGTGAAAGTAACGCGTGACGTTCTGGTGATGGTGCGTATGAGGTTCGAGGTTCTTCTTTATCGCCATCATCCGGCACGACGATTGTGGTGGCTGCAATTTGTCAGTAAACAGTTAATTTGGAGGCTAGAGAATTTAATGATTTGCACGCCGCGAGCAGTACGCAACGACGAGTAATAAAAGCGTCGAATGGCGTGTGCGTCATTTGTGGCATTTGCTTTGCAGTTCCTGGAAGGTTCCCATCGTCAGTCTGTATCTGTATGTCTGGGTGTGTGTGTGGGTATACGCTTTGGACGCCTCCGCGTGCGTCGCGTAGAAAGGGCGCGTCTGACGACCACCGACATGCCAGTGAAGGCACCATACCGTAGCTGTATGATTTAAAGCATACAGGATGACATGTTTTACATTCGTTTCCAAATTACGACGCTGTCGATTTGATATCCTTTCGTCCCCTCGTATTTTTTTTTTTTTTTTATCCACGATGAAGACCTGTCCCGATCGATGACATTAAAGGTTCCCCAGTAAGAGTAGTGTGGCGGGGTTTCACAGCATTCTGTTGAATATTTATGTCCTTGCTCCCACCTCAGAGCAGCCCCTTGATCACTGTGTCCTCTAACGCCGCCTCTAACCGTATCAAGCCGCCGCCGAGCAAATGTGGCAACAGAATTCGAAACCCAAAACGTGTGGTAAACTGTTATTACATATGTAACATGACACTCTGTTAGCTGGTTCGTGTTCCTTGCTGCTCGGTACTGAGTCATACACCGAGCTAGTCTAGGAGAGTCGAAAGGGTGCAGTGGTAAGAACAAGAGATATATAGATTGGGGGATTGAATCGCGGGTGAAGCGTGTGCCCCGGGAGAATGGACGCTCTTGAGGTGGCACTGCCAAGATCGGTTACACCGCTCACGGTGTACCAGTGCTAGTGGCCAATGTTCCAATTCGTTTCGATTCGTTTCCACCGAAAACTCTGGTCGTCGCCGATCGAATTGGATCGACGGATCGAATTCGAGAGTGTTTGAGACGGGGCGGTTGGGAAGGCGGGGATTGAGTTTTCCTTTCGCTGTGAAGCGAAGTTTTTTCACTTGAAGTACAGCGTGCGCCCTTCTTTCGGGGAAATCCTTTCCTCCGAACGAACCTTAAGTCAAGTGTTGTTGAAGGGGAACCGAATGTCCCACTTTCATCGCTAGGAGCGAGCAGCGAGCAGCACGAACTCATGCTGTGGTG
>NC_064874.1:48901902-48906902 GCF_943734745.1 Anopheles darlingi
TTGAGAGTATTCTTCGATGCGCGAACCGTCCCCCGGTTGATAGCAAACAGACGACAAACACTCGAGTGATCTCCTTCGACGGGAGATGTAATATGCCATGCAATGCAGTTAGTGATTTCGCTCGAAAGTGCTCTCGAGTGCTATGTCATATTTTGATTCAACTCATGCTCAAGCACCAATTTAGGGGTTCCGCTTACAATGGCAAACGGACAGAGAACGTATTCCTTGCCGGTTGCCGTAGCTGTAGCCAATTGTCAGCAAAGCGTGAAACACGATTTAGAAGGATGGTTATAATGCGTTTTCAGTAGCACGGATATTTCGGTTATACATGGAACCGACACAGTGAGACCTCTTGGAATACGTGCTGGAGGAGAATTTTGAAACGGTTTACCAAACTTCACCAATCCTCATAAAATATGGTGAATTCAGAATAATTGACCATATTTGCCTTATTATTTCTAGGTAAATATTTAATTCCCTGAGCTATGTGTTATTTAACATACTTCAGAACTATAACATACTCCAGAAATACACATCATGGGCATTAAATATAATTTTCGGGAGTCTTTCAAAGAAAACACGTATTTTGAACCAAGAATTTGAGATTCTAAGCATTTCTATTCATCTTTTATTATTTTCCAAATTTGAATTAGAAACTTCAAATTATCAGAATTATCTCCTTATTCTCATTGCCCCAGCATTCATCGTTTGAACCACAGGAACGAGTTGCCACGTATCAGCCATAAGTCTCCAAGAATCCCAAGAATCGCGAAGGTGGCGTGTTCCTCACGGTTCCTTGCAAAAGTTGAAGCCTATTCGGCGAATAAGAATCGAAATTTCCACAATCTCTTGCTACTTCACAGCACCACACCAAGCGGCCGTTCAGCTGCATGAACCTCGCATAAGGCTGGGAGGACCCTGTCAGGCATTCATCTGATCGAACGTCGTGAACCCATCCGATTCTTCTTGCCTCACGCGGTGCGCAAACTCCACGAAGATCTATCATTCTAAGAGTACATCTGGTTCGGGTTAATGCTTCGTTCGCTCTGCCAGCACGCTGGATACCGGTGGGCTCTAGCAAACATGCTACTGGATGCTGGAAGGTCAGTTTCGCTTCGTCCTGCCGTGGGTGCGAGCCTAGAATACCCTGACCGTGTTCAGCATCTCCAACCAGCATCTAATCGGCAGACGCGTCTGGAACTACAACCGATTCTCCGTAATGTTTGAATGGGCCCATCGGAAGCCCAAGTGCCGGTTAGTGGTGTGTAATGGTGTTCCGTAAGACCATGGCATGGTTCCATACCGGCTCCCGTCAGAGTGTGACCATCCTGGAATACTGGCAAGTTGTGAATCCTCCTTCTCGCACAGAATATGAAACACTTGCTGAAAAATTGCTGAACACTCTCCGCAAGGAATTAATACCGTCGTCTACCAGGTGGCCCGTTGGGCTCGCATATTCCAAGCACACAAAAAAGACAAATAAGAACATAAGAACCGCGTTCTAGATGCACATTCCTTCGGGAGCTATCGACATTCGGTGGCGACAGTTACGAGTGTTTTGTCGCTGATGGAAGGCAACACTCATTCGGCTACCACATCAGCGCCTGACGTGTGTTGCGGTTGAGAAGGAAGGATGCGAGTGCGAGGTGAAAAATGATTGCATGGCTTTTTTGCACGGCTTCCAACAGACGGACACGTAGCACGCACACACACACACGCCCGGGTAGGCGTGGGCCACACTGTCTATCCACGTTTGACTCAGTGCCAAAATGGATCGCACCTTAAGTGGATAATGGAATTTACCTATTTGGAGCGGGAAGGCAGCGGGTGCGAGGTGTCAAGTTGCGTGCCCTCCTGTCCCTTGATCGTGCAGCCACTGAAACACCAATGAAGAGGCCTTTACGGTGTATCAGCTGAAGCTAGAGCAAGAGAGAAATAGAAGAGAAGATAAAAAAAAGTTGGATGAAAGCATGGAAACGACCAGAATGTGGGCAGGTGGCTCGTGTAGTGGGCCACGCAGTAGTCACGTTATACCGCAAACATGACGCAGCCGAATTTCCAAACCAAGCGTTGGAAAAAGGCCGAGCTGTTCGTTCGTTCCGGACACTGGAACCATGGATGCCTATTATGCATTTTCATTTTACAGCCGATCAGGGACCTCTGCATGGCGCAACAGGCAGTCCAGTAGGGGTACTATGAAGGGCAAATTGATTACGGAAGACACGATTGATCACAGGATTCGTCGGGGCTCAGAGGAAAATAAAGAAATTGTTTGATTTATTTTCATAATTCAACGACACGAACGCGAAAGACTGACGCACTACTACCCAAGACAACCGAACCGAACAAGACAACAATTGATTCTAATGCGGGCAAAACGGACCGGGAGTGCGCGTTTTAAATCGAACGTTTGATTTGATGTTGATTTTGCGAACGCCAAAGTTCATAAAACATTAACAAGCACCGGAAACCGAACTAACGAGGCAAATTCGCTTCGTTTCCTGTTGCTTTCCGGTTTCGGTCTGTCTGCCTCGAGGAATGTATAATGCGTGTTGCTGGTGGAGCAGCAGCGGTGCGCGAAGCAAACGATTCGAACCCTCCATTTCGATTCGCCTCGTCCGGCGCAATGTTTGTTTCTGCGTCTAGACAGCACCATTCGCTGCCGTTCGGCAGACACTCGATGGAAGAAAAATACGGTCCACGCTCAGGGATGACGGCCTGAAACCTCTTGCTTTCGTTCTTAAACAAATAGCGAACGAATTTGAAACAACGGCCTTATCTTTGCGTCCCTTTAAAGCACCTTTCTTTCATTGTGTTTTGAAGTTCTCACCAAACCATCTCCATCATAACTTTGGTTTGGCGAAACGAAAAAAAAAAGGCGAACCTTACGAGGCAAACAGAGCGCAAAACAGGGCGAGTGCGTCCGTCCATCCATCGTTCCATGGGCCCGGTGGTGTTCACATGCCCGGTGGGACACTGTCTGGATGTAATTCTGAAACAAAAAAAGAAATAAAAAAAAGGAACAGAAAGCCTCGAAACAAGACGTGTTGTGGTAACATTACAAGGTGGCACGGTAACAAACGGCGGCGCCAAGGCGTTGTTTTAACACCCAACGAGCCAACTTCTCATTCGCCGGCACTCGATGCTCTCCAGCTTGACGCACGGCTGCCGTACGTAATCTGCGGTTTTTGTTTTGAAGCGTAGCAACCTGACGAAGGCCTGAAGCTAGTGTGTGTTGTGGATCAACTCACTTTAATACTTCCACGGTGACGGAGTTTCGGTGAGTTCCGTTGGGTACACTGAACTTTGCTGCAACTCATCCCTAGCTCGGACTTTGGTTGCCAAAAGTACTCGCTATGTGATATCAGTTCAGTGATCTGTCTAACAGCTACCACAATGTAGCCCGGTGGCTGATAACACTAATTGCTTCTTTGGATGAACATTTTATCTCATTTCTCTCCCCCGATTGTCGCTCCTACATACGATAAACGAACGAATAATTTACGTCAGTTGATGGTAACATATAGTTTTTAAACCGTTTCTAAGCATTGAAAGCTTGCCATTGGCCTGCAGGCTACAGGCACGTCGAATGACGTTGCTTGGCAAATGGCCACTAGCAGTGACCGGAGCCAAACGAGACGGTTGAATCGATGCACACGGCACCGCAAAAGCACAGCCGGCCTGCCCTGTTCCGGCCGGATACTGGCAGTGGGATCGGGGATCGCGGCACGCGGGTCTTCGTTGACGCTGGCCATTTATCATTATCAGCATCCGAAGCATGCACGCAGAGCCGCTAAGTCTAGAAGGCCGGGAATGCCGAAAGCAAAAGACATGCACACATACACAAACACACACACACACACACACACACACAGATAAACACTAAAAAAATGAGAAGGACCCGTACCTTCCCCGATCCGTAAGAGACCAATCTGCGCCCTGGTATGGTTCGGTACCAGCATGTGAACCAGCATCCTGTCCGCAGTGTCTATGAGCATTAAATGTTTTACTACCACTACCGCTCTCTGCCCTCAGTTGGCCGCCGCTGGTCCATCGGTATGGTCGGTTCCTTGGTTCGCTCTGTTTTGTGATGTGCCGCTGTTCGATGTGGCCCTGATATTGGCACCGTGAGCGAAGGGTAGCGACCAGCCACGAACGTTTCGGACCGGAGGCAATAGCCCACAGTGCCGGGGCAGTTGAATGGAACGGAAATCGCAGTACACTGTGGATAACGAGAATTTATGATGGCGATTTATTTATGAATGCTTTCATCCACTAACCAGCGGGGGATGTGCCTGGTCCGGTTTCGTCGTTGAACCGTTCCGTATCCTGCCGAAAAGATGTTGGGCCTGCAGAGATTCAAATGGTTCCACCGGTGTCCCGACGGGGAAGAAAAAACGGCGTAGCCCCTAAAACCTAGACGCATTACGGCGACTGCGCAAGAACGAACTTTCGCACAAATGCGTTTGAAAGGCTAACCATAATAACGATATCTTTTTGAAAATGTTGAAAAGTATTTCCTCCTGCTTCTTACCAACATGTCAGATCAATTGATAAATAAATTGTAAATACGAAATCTGGAAGTCTTCAAAATGCTCGTCAATATCGTTCCTGATACCGTCATACCGGATGTTTTATTTAGCGTATCATCTCAATCGTCATACCATCATACTTAGTCAGCACCAAGTAGTATCAAAATAATACAGTCAACATGAAGTCTCGATGAAAATAAAAAAGGAAAATCAAATATCAAAAACATTTCCACATTATCGTGGAAAACGCAAAAAATAGGTCGCATTTGCCGCAAAGATACGAGCATGGCGAATAACGAACCTTCCGGTGACGTAAACATAGTCAATCTTGTCTCGTTCTGATGATGTGATGGCATACAGGTGAGCTGCTTCGAAGGGTCGAACGACCAGGGAAACCGTGAAACATACTTAATTTCCGGTTAAAGGTAGCGCAGAAACTCCTACTCGGACGTGCAGTGATGGATAAGA
>NC_064874.1:48914402-48916902 GCF_943734745.1 Anopheles darlingi
CACGGACAACCACAAATACAAATAAATCTGTTACGTATACTCCACGCAAGTAGTTTCACCCAAATCACAGTCCTGAAGTTACTTTCTGTTTCTGCTCATGAATAGATACATTTTATCTCAATCTTCTAGCAATTAACTGATGTACAAACACATAACAACGAGATGAGGGTGGTTTGAAGTTTAGTGAGTAAGTCAGAAAAACCATTCTACACTTCCAAACGGTTAAGTCATTCAAGCACATCATCATCGCAGTGGCGCGGAAAATTTGAAGGACTAACATGAAACCACTCAGACCGTTGCTTTGTGAGGTGTATTCGAGAGTTTGCATCTGTGTTGCTCTTTCAAGGCATTACTGTGATTAATTTTCCAACGAAAACGACTGTCACACTGATTCAATCTTTAGAGCGCGATGGCAGCGTAACCAAGGAAAAAACGGCTCAACTGGTAGATGCCAAAGCTGTTGGAAGAGCAGTGAAATCAGAATGAAAAGCCTTGGAGATAAATTTTCTACAAGGAACAGGAACAGGAAAATCGGTTTCGATCATCACACTTGTACTGGTGGAAAGGATTCATAATAGGTGACATTTAACCGGTTTAGTTATGTTTAGTTAATGGGTTACTTTAGGGCTAATAGGTTACTTTAGTGTAGCACCATAACTCATTCATGGTTTGACAAGCAATAGCGGTTCATCAATATTCATAAACATCTTAATTCAAATTGCCATTCTAGAAGAATGTTCTATTAATAATGTGGTTCATTTATTATTTAACATCACGCTACAATCCAACAGCCCATAATCGATCTGATGGCTACCTTCATCACAACAACAATGAAGCTAAGCCGCTTACAGCTAATACCCTCTTCTCCAAGTCAGCTACTTACAATTACTTTTAGCATGAGAAACCTTAATTAAATCATGAATCATAAACATACTCTTACCACGGGAAAGCTTATCAGGAAACCGTGTTCTTTGCACAATTGAAAACTACGATAGCACCCACATAAGATTTATGAGCTCTCATTCCCTTGCACTAACAAGAGAAAATAAAAACCAAACAAACGAGTGATTGTTTGTTGGAGCACTCGAGTTCTCTTCTGTCTGTCGGATAGCACTGGCCTCGTGAAACAGGAAAAATTAATAGATCTTCATGGATGTAATGCCCCATGGACTCGTTAAGAGCGTAAGTGAATATGAAGTGGAACACAAGGGACTTCGAGTGATTGCAGCTGGGAGTTGGTGTAAAACTTTACCCAAGTATCGAGTTGGTAAGGTTTGCGGCAGAAAGTTGGCTCTTATCTTCGGTAAACCTACCAGTTGGAATAATGCACAAATAAAAAAGAGATAAGGCCTTAAGTGTTTTGCTGCATTTGTTTTTAATAATGAACATTTCATGACACAACTGTATGTTAAATTTATTATCCACCATTTGATTCATTTAAAAAGATGCGCTCTTTATGAAGATTTGCTAAGGCACATTATTATGTGCCTTATAATTATGTAAGCAATTGCTCACTATATAAAAAATTGTCAATATTAGTTACAGTGACATAAGTTTTATCAATCAATTTAATAAGATTTTATTCGTGAGTTCTACATTTATTCAAACTATTCTTATGCAGCTTGAGAGAGTCTCCACGCAATTCATTTTTTTCCATTGTAGGAGCTATCGCAATTTCTTATAAAGCACAGATTCTCTATCAAAAGAACATTGGCCAAGGGAGATGAGCATGAAAATGAAAACAAATAACCCTAGGTTAAGACATAAACGTAAACATCTAATGCTTCAATCACTGCCGTCCATTTTTGCATGGAAAGATAGTAGAGAAAGATATGCTCTGCGCGAAGGCAGGCCCATCCGAAAATAATGCTGGTTAACGAGCGATTCAAAAAATGAAAAACAGCAGCTATCGACCGTTTCCGGCTGAGAGTGGACATAAATGGGCGAAACGATCTGCGTAGATGAAATCCACCGGATAAACTTTTCCTCCCTTTTCCCATTGGTCCAACAGCCAACAAACCTTGCATAAAGCGAGAGAAAAAAAAGAGGGAGAGAGAGAGAGAGAGCAGATTTTTATCAATCCAATCTTGCGGACTTGATAAGGAAGGAATCTCCTTATAGAATTAAAACATATTGCCTCACAAAAATCGTTCAAAACTGATCAACGTGTAATGAGATCTGAAACAAATGGAGTGCGTGTTTAGAGCGTGGGTTTTCTTTTGCCTTCTCGTCTACGGCAGCTTTATTCTAAATTTCATTTATAATTTTTCTGATTTAGCTAGAGGAGTGCCTAATAGTTACTTGAGAAAGAAATATTGAGTCCCCTTAAGGCTTCCATTAATATACATCAAGTACAGCGGTTCAGTGAACCACAATTCGAGAAATGAGGAAAATACTCTCTGGTTCACACCCCGTGGGCGTGATGAGCCTAAAGCAGGGCAGGATCGCCATAATGAATCGCTGTGCTATAAAGCGCCACATGACTGCTTTTGATTGCTAC
>NC_064874.1:48929402-48949402 GCF_943734745.1 Anopheles darlingi
TACAGCTAATCCAACGAAGCAAATCAGCTGCGGACAAAATGAATAAACCAAACAGTGAAACTTGCTCGGATACCACTACTATACCGCACTCCTGCATCTCACCAAAACACGCTACCGGGCGCATGGAAAGTAAATACGGTAGTACTCAGGTGCGTAAGTTACAGCAAATAATAGCTCCGGTCGTCTCATTGTTGCCAACAACAGCAAACGCCGACAAAGGTGCTGCGCATAGTTCAGCGCCTAGTCCACTGTGGCGCGTGTGTTGTGTGTGTTTGCCGCATAACGGAGCGGATTCTCGATGCAGTCACCGGGCAGATATGGCATTCGTATGCACGCACTCGGATCCGCTACAATCCAATCCGATACCGTGTTACTGTGCTATGCTTTGGGTACGATGCTGAATGCTCCGGGTAACCGAGGCCCGCCACACGATCCATAATTTAGTTAACGAGCTTTGGTCGATAAATTGGTCCAACCCTGTGACTGTGACAACACCGGTCAGTTCCGGACATTCCTTTAACCAGCGTCTGCATCCAGAACCGAGATCGCTTCTATTCCCATCGTATCTGGTGGTTCAGTTTGCTGGCATTGGCATTACAGAATAGCTCAACTAACTCTTACTCGTAATATGGAATGCAAAGACGCATCTAAAATTGCCGGACTACTCGGCCGGCTTGGCTGCCGGTGACATCAATCGCTTTGCATAAATCACAACTCACTTCAAACAGTTATTATTGCACTATCACGCGAAATCAAAAGCTGAAGCTTCGCGCTCCACGTCTGTGGCGGTGCTTCGCCACTCAAGATCATCATCTGGCTTCTTGAGGACATCGCGGTCTTCAGCTTCAGTTCGAGATGGTCACGATGACACCGATGACCCGGGAAAGGAAACGCCCAGATCCGTATCGTGCTGTTTTCAAACGAAATGATCAACCGACGAGAGGGCCAACCAGCGTGATGTGATTTCATCTTCGTGTAGAAAGCTTCGTAGCGACTCATTTCTATTATTCACAGCCGGCACTGGCAACGCCACTTGCAAATGATCTTCTTTGTCCCAGATTCCCCCCTCCGCACATCTATCCGGTTACTCCTTACGAAGCGTATCCTCAATCCAATACGCACGTCATCCAGGAGGGTCGTAAAAGTAATAGTAATAACGATGCATCAGACATTACGTGCCAAGGGTAATCCGTGCGTCGGCAGGATGAGCTAAAACCCCTATTCAGCCACCTACTCCGGTCATAAACGACGCACACTGCTCCGAGACCGAGGGTGATGGAAATGAGCACTTCATCCACACTAGGCAAATGATTGTAGTAAATTGAAATGGCGTCTCCCGAACGGAAACCTACCACGCACGTGTCGAAGACGCATAATGTGTTACCATGCCGACCGGAGTTCAAAGTGCCCTGTCGCCAGCCACCATTTAGCACCAGCCGAGCATACACGCGGACACGCACAGACACACAAACCATTGACGCACACATCAGCCGGGATAACATCACGCAACAAACCGCTGCCGATGAGTGGGGAGAAGAGGTGAGTGATAAGAGAAGGGCGGCTCAAGCACCGAGCCCACAATCACGGAGCTCACATCTCACAAGACGCGCACGGGACGGCACGCATTGGCATAGGCATCATCGAGCTAGGGCAAGTAATTGTCCGCAGCGCAGCATTCCACCTACCAGCTTCACCAGCCAGCCAGCCAGCCAGCCAGCGAGTCTGGCCTGGCGGCCTTGGAGTGTGCGGACGGAAGCGCGTCAAGAGGATCGTCAGCAAATCCGGTGCCGTGTTCGTGCTGAGAGGATAATTATCACACAATAACATTACACTAAGTGATGCACCCGCAAGTGCGTGTAGGCTGGTTTGGAGCCGCAGCAAGTTTTGCTCACTCGGCACTTGGCGGCACCGACGTCACATCCGGACATTCCGCATCCCGTTGCTGCTGGCGCACTATGTCACCAGCTACGCTGTCTTTGGTTACCGCTCACGGATTTAACGGAAACCGGTAGCCTCCGCATCCCCCTCCTTGCACACACACACACATTTCTAGCACTCAAAATATTTGCATCAACAGAATCGCGCGATTTACATAAGTAATTTATGCGGCAATTGGATAATTTATAATGGCTGCTAAATTGTGTGGCATAACGAGCTGATCCAGCCAAGGCAAGGCGGCCACCGCACATTGAATACCATCGGAACGCAAATTGCTTTTCTTTTAAACGCCGATACGTGAACAGAAGGCGAAGGACAGGATGCCTTCGGGTGTGGAAGACGCTGAACCGGCTGAACGCGAATCCCTGCACTGGTCGCTCGTGCTCGAAATCTATCACTCGGCAACAATACTCGGCTCAAAACAATACTAAATCTTAAAGCCAGCTTCGGCACTACTCGCTGAATGGCGTCCATAAGTTGCTGCTGCTGCTGCTGCTGCATACTAGCAGCAGCAAAAGCGCCGATCACACGACACTTCCTCACTCGCACTCGAAAAACACATAAATTCTTCGCTCGTTGACATTTTTCAATTGACGCTCGATGTTGTTCAATCAATCGGACTGCAACTGTCATGACACCGGGGACCAAGTGCACTTTGCATCCCGATTCATCGCTTCGTTGCATAACACAATTGCTCGATTCTCGGATCCTTTTATGCCCGGTTTTTCCGCGTTCCGTTCCGCACTTAACTTGGTTTCATTCTTCGCCAGTCGCTGACAATGTGGGTGTCTGTCATGTTCCGACGTAAAATGTATGTTTAAATTGGTTCACAATAAAATTAAATTCTTTTAAAGCCGAAACGAATGCCAGTGTAACAAAAGAATACTGGATCCAAAAAAAACCGGAACTTAGGCTTCAAGAGCAGAACGAGCAGCACAATTGGCAAAACTCAAAAGCTTTTTATCGTTATCGTGAGGCGAAGCAAACGCTAGGATACACATGCCGCGACTACTGAAAATATTCAGTACCGACATGTAACCAGTCTGAAGAAAAATTGTTAGTATTAATAAAATGATTCAACTGAGTGCAAATATTGTGTCTTCATTAGCTTATCCAACATAAATATAATGACGAGAAAACAAACCGTTTTTCACCTTTCCAATAATACACCGGTCATAGAGCAAGGTCAGGGTACGACTTACTTTATTCACGTCGTTATTTGTTCGTCATCGATGATGCCAACCGCTAAATTGATCATCCTTATGATCCCTTACGTACGAGTACCGTGCGCAAAGAAACTCTTCCAGGTAACGAAAGTAAGTCACTGGTCCTGGAAGTGCTTCAATCCTATTGCTCCCACAGAAAGGGCTCCCAAATTGAACAAACTTTGATCCGACAGCTAACGAAAGAAGATCATACCACCTCACACACCAAGCAGCTAGTGGTAGTCTTGCAAAGCGAGATACGATGAGTTGTTCCCCTTGTTTCAAATGCTAGCCACCCGTAGCCACCATCGTTGACTGTGCCGGGGCGGGCTGGGTGCAAGATGACTTACGTTTCTATTTGCAATCATCTAAAGTGACATCAGCTCGAATCGTAACAAAAAGGTAATACTTTTCTGTTGGATTTATTCTCGAGTTAAGGCAAAACTTTGCTCAGCTTGCGCTCGGTAACTCGCTATTTGCTTCCCTCTTTCATTCCTGGTGCCCTCCAATACTCCAACCCGTTGTGAGCTCTCCACTCTTCGTGCCAAACTTGAAGTGCAGCCCTTAAATAAAAATCTTAATGATGTAAAAATGGGGAAACTTCCTCGAGTACGCCGCGACGCACGGCACACATATGAGCATCGGTGGCTGTCGTCGACGCCTCGCCCACCTCACGCCCCACCAACGCAAACGAATTGTGAAAGACAAACAATAATGATAATAACAATAATAATAAGTGGTACGCAAGCGCTTCGTCGACGATGACGATGACGACGACGATTTCAGCATGTTGGGCGCACCCAAACCGAAAAAAACGGTGGCATCCGAACCGAACCACGTACGCTCCTTTTCGCAATCCTTTTCCCTGCGAGTTGGCCAACGCCAGCGGTGGAACGCAGCGGAAAACTCCGCTTCACCAGCATTAGGTTTACAAAAATGTGACAGCCGAGCCGAGTGTTTTCTTTGGCATGATGAGAAATCTTGTCCCAAGTCTCTGGTTCCCGTTATCCTCAGCCTCTCTCGCGTGGCGCACGTAGCACGTAGCAAGTTCTGCAAAACAATCTGCTTTTTTACACACATTCCTACCGTTTTTCTTTTCCCAAGCCCGTCGCCAGATCCATCTTCAAGTTTGGACGTCAAGTGTCTGTGGTTCGTGCCTTTGTGCTGCCAAAGGTTCCCGGTGCCGTCAGGCGCCCTGCGCGTGCATTCGAGCAGCCGTGCGAACAATCCCGGGTTGCCACGAAGCAAACGACAAAGGATAAGGGCCAATACGCGGTGCTGTAGTGGCGGCACCTTGCAGCTACGCTCTGCAGTGCACACAACACGACACAAATAGACACAAACGCACACACTAACACGCACAAGCACAAGCACTAGCACGAGGATCATGGATTGTGTTTATTTGCTTTCCATCCCACACGCAAACGTCGTACAACCAGCCATTCTAAGCAATAACCGTGCAAAACACCTGCAACAACGCCCGTGGCCACCCAACCCAACCCAACACACCGGCAGGACCACCACCGCCGATGCTCTCACCGCAGCATCGCAAGAGCATGTGCTCGACAGGTAGGTAAATGTAACCTCCCCCGGGGGGCAGTTTGCGCGACATCGCTGTATGCAGACAGGGCAGCGAAAAGACGTTTAACAGTTGTCCTCTTTGGTGGGAATCGTTTTAATGAAATTATGTCAATCGGTTTTAACCGTTTAACCGGATTTATGTCTAATACAAGAAATCATTTACCAACAACCAATTATATGCATAACTTACTTTTCTGCTGCTCCCAAACCTCCATCTTGCTTTCTCGCTCATTCTCTATCCCGTGCAACTAGCAGAAAGTAAACCAAAGTTCTCATTTAAAGACGAAAAATGCGATTGAAGTTCACTCCGCTGCCAAACCGCTGAGGATCGCGGTAATAAATGCAAAGGCCACCGGTGGACCACCGCAACCTCCAAACCGGCCAACACCTCTCCACCACGGTTGACCTCAATCGGTTCGCCACCCCATTTCCCGAAACCCCTATCGGAGCAAGCAACGGTGCGCAGCATGGACGGGAAATGGAGAAGAATTGCTTTTGATCTCAACTTCACTTAACAAAACACGAAAGAAAACAAAATGTAGAAGCTTTAAAACTACGGTAGCAAGAAACGGGCCAAGGAATCCAACATCCAACATATCTCACATTACATTACAATCTCGGGCTCGGGACGAAACTTTTCTCTAAATCTCGGCACCATCGCCTTTTTGGGACGCCACGGACGGTGTGCAAGCGGCAGAAGGGCATTCGGGTTTTGTTCGGTGTCTTAGTTTCGCACCGAAACCTCCCACTACATTGACCGCCCGCAGCCACATAACAGGGCAGAAATGAGAAACTTTCGGCTTACAAATGCTTGGGTGGATGTTCTTTTCTCTTCTTTTTTTTTCTTGCAGTTTTTGGTTTTGCTCCCAGCTATGGCTTCTCTCCATTCTGTTATGTTAGAGCTGCGTGGAACAGCGAGCGGCTTTTACATTTCTTCGCCAACTTTTCATTGCTTTGCGAGAGGCCGTGTCTTGTCTTGGAAGAAAATAGAATTAAAAGCCAACACATACCACGCCAGGACCGGACCAGGAGGCATGCGTACATAGCCGGGCCAAAACTCATTTTGCATTTCTAATCTCAATTCGGACGCATTCTATTTGAGATTATCTCTGTTTGACTAGCCAGCGATTCCGGTGAATTTAATTATGCAGCAGTGAACGAAGACAGGCAAGCAGGCAGACGCAGGCGAATGTAGGGCAAGGAACCGGTAGGGCACAAATTGTTTCTTACATCGGCATCGGCACCGTGATGAGCTAGATAGCTAAGGGTGCGTTTTACATTACGCGCATCCTTCCAAACGAAGGGAATTCCAAAGAATCATATGCATAAAAATCACTCAAAAGCTGACCTTCTTTGCAGCTCTGCGTATACATACGTTCGATTGAAATTGGCTGCATAAAAGGCAAACCAGCTGTGCCGGCAAAATAACGAGCAGATGCACAATTCTGATGAAATTACTTTTGCCGGCTAGTAGCTGCACACAAATCATGAATATTATGAACTGTTTCCATCAATCCCAGTCAATCAGACATGCTCGAAGGGTATCGGGATTCATTGAATTAGATTTCTAGAGGGGCAAGCAAACAACTGCAACTGATTCATCGTACCGGGTGCCGCAACGTATGCAAACCCTTACCAATATGGTCTAGTCTCGTCAGCACATCAGCCCATCGATCATCAAGACAGTAACCGGGCCGTCAGTCAGTCAGGCAGGCAGCCCGAGCTGCTTGCTGACACTGTACTGCAGCAGCAGCAGTACCGCAACCATATTACAAATGTACACGCTTGTCAATGCTGTCGCCGGTTGTTGATGAGGAGTATCTCGATGGTCGATGCGCATGTTTCAATTCACCTCTTCCCATAGCACTGGTGCACACCGTAAAAAAAAGGGCGTCTGCCTAGAACTCGGGAGCTCGATCATTGAATTTACGTCGGTACATTCAATTACAAAATGCCACCAACACTCCAATGTGCTGTGTGCTATTGGATGAAACCATTTCTGCAAAGCAACTGCATCGACTTGACTCAAGATGAGATGCTTATTCAAATGGCTCCTTTCGTCTGAATCAAGGTCTGAGCCTCGAAACCCTCCCCCCCCCCCCAAAAAGACCTTTTGTCGTGTTTCCGTTACTTTTGCGGCAATAGTTTAATACTAATTTACGTGTTTTAGAGTCGGTGCAATTTGAGAGCTGTGCAAACGAAAATCCATCCATCGTGTGATGCAATTGGTCTCTGGACCGTAGAGCGGTTTGACCGTCGGCCGTCATTGTTTGTGTTGACCAAGCTCCAAACTAAGCAAACTGTCCTGCTCTGTAGAGGTCGCAGCATTGCTCGCCCGCACAGCAAGCAGCAAAGCGGCTCAGCAAAGAACAGCCAGAAATGACAAATGGTGATTTCCAGCAGCGGCTGAGAGAGTGCAGTAAAAATAAGAGAAAACTAGTCTCGTTCGGTTTGATGTTTGCTACTGGGCTTCCAATAGGTCGAACAGATTGCTAAAACTTTTTCATCAAATCAACAAACTGAAGTTGAGTGCTTCGCTAGTCAAGTGCCCTCATGTTCGGGTCATGGATTATTTGCAAACGTGCGGAAATGCAAAAGTTACGATCATGGAAAGGCATAAAGTAATGCACATCGAACGGAAAGCTTACATTTTAAACGAAAACGGTTTTTAGACATTCGAGGGGGTCTTCGATAGAGAATGTATACTTCAAATGCTGTTCTTCGGCTCAACGAGCATGGATCCAGGGATGCATCATGTCAATTCCTGTAATCAATAACAGTAACTCTTGATAAATTTCACGCCCAAACTGTTACACAAGTTCGTTAGCAGCCAGATTACGATGCTTGGTGCGCCGTAGCACATGTGCAACATTAATCAAAACTTTCCAATCCGTCCCGTGCGTGTTTCAATGCCGCCATTTGCCAATGATGTCCTTTTGGTTATGTGTTTCCATAATGAGCAACGTCCTCGCCTTGTGCGGTTGCTGAAAGGAACAGAAATTGCAAGCATCAACAAGGCTAGGGAACCAAACCACGAAGTTTAATGAGTGCAGCTGCTCGGAAGCTCTATTATTTTGGGCATGTTCTGTGCTTAAAACGGTGCCGAACGTACGAAGCAAGCGGTTGGAGGCACATCAACGATGTGATTAAATGCCTTGTAACCATCAATGGTCGACCTCGTTATTAAATATTTGTCGAAAACGCCATCCAGAAAAGTATGTCGTACGCGGCATCACTGGAATGTGATTGAACATGACATTAATGAAACAGTTTCCTCATAGGAGTATAACAACACAGGCAGTACAACAATATATCTCTTTGCTTCTCTATGCTAATGTCCCTTGAATGTTCCCCAAAAACGGTTTATGAATATGCTAAATGTTTTATTCATTGAATACATTTATCAAAATTATTTGTAAAACCTAACAAAGCAAACAAATCAAACAAACAATTCACAGCATCCCTATTATTACAACTTAAATTTCTCAACTTTAGAATCACTGCTTCAATGCAATCCTGAAACACCCGACAAAGGTTCATCCAACTAAGGCTAACGAACAGAATGTAATGGAATCAAATTACATTTGGTGACCTCACCACTGGCAATTACTTCACGTTGTCACACCAAATGTACCGCTGCCTCAAAACAGAGCACAAATGATAATGTCCCCGGATGGAACCCAGACAAGAGTGGAGAGCCGGTGAGCTAATTGTTACCGCGAAATCATAAACCACCATTAATGTGCGATGCCGACTGCCAGCCCGACAGGTGACTCATAATGAAACCGCTACCATTTGACCTTCCCCTGGCAGAACCTCCACTAACCACACCGACCCTAAGCACACCGAGTGTTGGGAACGTTTTGACATCAGCTGTCGAGATAGTGTCACCGAAACGAAATGAAAATTTAATCTTCATTAAAAATAATTAGCACCACAACGTATTCGATCTACCAGATGCGATTTATTTTACATTTCGACAATGACTGCGACAGGCCGTTTGATGTCGAACAGCTCATGCTTATCTATACGTTTTGTGCACACTCCAATCCAACAAGTAAATTGGCTGTCAAACGGCAGACGTTTTATGATTGAAATGTTAGTCCTCCTCACGAAGCAAATCAACCTGACTAGTGCTATTAATTAAACATTTGCACAACATGTAACCGCCGTCATAGAGAAGCACTATAGTGTTGGCATCTCTCGGGATGGGAAACCACAAAAGTATACCACACAATATGGTCTGGCATCTATCGCTGTTGGATGGTCTTACCACGTAACCCTCCAACAGCAAACCAACAAACTAGCAATATAGTGACACCTGCTGTCTTCAGCTTTTTCCCACCATCCTAGTGCCACGGTTAACCTCTAATCCGTTCACGCCCGCCACTAGTTGGTCCGCCTTTAAGCTGATTAATGCTCTCAAACTCAATTACCTGTAACGAGTTTGAACATTTCCGTCGCACGATAATCACGTTTACGGTCGGGCACACATTGTAGCACACATACACAGGCCACTCGTACTCGCACTACTCTCCTGGCTGACATTCCGCCGTTGGCAATGCTAATAAAGAGAAACCACCAATGGGGCCGGTCGGGAAAAGCAGGACAAATTTCTTCGCACCAACCATCGCGACCTCGTGCCATCACCTCCGATCGTGAGCCAGACCAACAAAAAAACACACAAATCCTTCAGGCTCTGGTTTACATTATTCCATTAAAAGTTTCACCACCACCACCGCTTCCATCCCACCATTATCGTGGTGCAGTCGATGGATGTTTGGTGGTTTCTGACAACCAAGATGGAAAGGATAGAAATGCCTTACCGGGTGGAAACGGGCGGCAGTGCGGCAGACATCGTCACCTCGTATCAACTTTCCCCGTGCATAATTCAATTACACGTCATATTTCGCATGTTATCTTTGAGACAACTTGGCTACTTACGAGCAAATGAGAAGGGTAATCTGCATGCATGCGACTGTGAACTGTGTGTTGTTTCATTTCTTCGCCCGACCTTACAGAAACAAAAACGTGTCCTGTCGAAGCAGGTGCAACGTGCAGGCATAGGGGAAACTCATTGTAGGAATGAGAAAAAGGAATTCTATGAATATCCATGCGATGCGGTCCAAACTGGAATGCCACCATGGTACCATGAAGGATCAGCCAGCTTATTTAAATCAGATTCATCATAAGCTTCACGTGCCTTTTCAGTAAATTAATTTTCATCGCCAAGCACGACTCACTGAATCCTCCGGCATCGGGATTAGGTAGTGTAAAAGGGCTCACCTGCCTGCCGCTGCCATTCCCCAGGCGGCAACGTAAGACAAGGTACATTGTAAGAGCTTTTGAAAATGACGAAGAATGTACCGCTCGTGCGGTGCATACCTGTAGCGGTAATCTGCTAGAGCTTCATTTATTAGCGCACTAAGAACTCCCTCCCAGAAAGGGGACCCACAAGTGGTCGGGCAGACTACCAGCAAGCCCTTGAAGCAAAGAAGAGCAAACTCACCATTGAAGCCAAGAATGCTTGTCCGATGCTAAGTACTTGAACGTGCGGCACAGGACTGGGTTGCAACGGTGGAAGCTCGATCACCCTTCTTTCTTAATCGAGATGCCATGTACCGCTCCTGGCGGGCAACGGCAAGTGTCCATTCCGAGGATAGCGACTAACCGAAAACGGCAATTGGAGAACGTGCTACGTGGAGTATAATTCCATTGACCAAGGGACATTTTTACCTGCTCACTTGACATGCTGTTCCATGAGATTTTTTTTTTATTTTTATAGTGCCAACCACTGCCTCCGTTATCCTTCCAAAGCCCTAGAACAGGGCTCTGGTTGTTCTTTTGTCCGATCGGGTCAGGTTTCTTCTCTTCCTTCGGTTCCGCTGCAATCCCTGGCAAAGGTGGTGCGAGGATTCCAATTGGACCATGTCCTTCTGAAACATTTACCATCATCGGTCTGTTCGCTCGACAGCCGGAGTCGTCGATATTCGTTTTATGTTGCCCTGGTACAATAGGAACGGCACAGGCCCTTGGATTCTGGATTCTGCTAAAAGGGCGCCAGGCGGCCCGGGCAGGCGGAGGACTGACATTTTCCGGTCAAAAACCGATTGCTTCTTCACATTCGATTATGAGAAGTTGCTTTTAACCTTTTGTCCTGCTGGGTTTCACGTTCGCTCATAGGACGACACGAATTCTCCCTTCAATTGGTTCTCGATTCGATCGATTTTCGCGGATAACTCGAGGAGAAAAGAGCCAGAAGACAATCTATTTCACGAAATAGAATTTGGAGCGGCCCGCACAATGGTGCAGCGCAAACCACAATGGCAGTCTATCTAACCTCATTGCTACTAGCCTGAACAACGTTTAAAGTTCTATTGAACGTGTTTACGAAAAAATTTTACCGCAAAGCGACGAACCGTTTGTTGTTTTAGCTGCATATTATGCATTTCTGTCACTAAATGCACCATTTGTTTGTGTCAACAAACGCACTAACCACTATCCGGTCATAAACCAATCAAATTCATTTCCCGTGGATGCCGCTAGCGGGTACGCAAGCTGTCAAAACAGTGACAGATGTTCGGTAGGTGGCCGCCTGCTCCGGTTGTCCCAATTGGCGTGGCCAACCACGATGAAACGCGGTACCGGCCACATCATAAAACATTAGGGATAGTAAATATTTTCAAATGTTTTCACTTCACTGTTCCTCCTCTTCTCTGTTGCTTTCCACCAGCTTGCGGCCAGCTGCGGGTATGGTGTACTAAGCATCACCCCTGCGGTTACGCTCCGTGACAGCTGCGCCACGCGGCTCTCGGTTGTACTCTCGGTTCGCTCAGGTGTGAATTAAGCTATGCATACTAATTCCCTTCAGTATGTCGCTTACCGTAATGAAGCCGGGGCAATAGTGTCTAAGGCCGATCAGCGAGCACATGTTGCGGGCTGCACCCCTGGTACGAAGCAGTTATGATACCTGGGAGTTATGATGTTAATCGTGTTTGCACTAGTAGCGACCATACGTACCGTTCGAGGCTACCCTTGCATGTGTGTGCGCCAACGTGACGGTATCATTTTCGTATCGATCATTTATGCTTGCACCACGGCGAGTGCTGGAACGATGCAAACATCCCAGTGCATTAGTGTTCGCAGCCCAATGAGCATATTCCGACGTCCTCCGGGTTGTGAATTAATTGGCGGGTGGTGAGTATTGTGCATAGGAGATTGGGATTCATATTATTAATGATTATAATGTTAAGCTTGTTAGAATACGAGAGGCTTCTTAAGATTTTGCTCTTCGTGAATACAAATCATTATACACGCTAAACGTTCCGGTAATTCTTTAAATTTAGGTCACGATATTTTCCATCGTCAAACTTTTATTAACAATTCAATTAACAATTAGACATATTTACATCAATTTCATGAGCATGATGTAGCTCATCATCATTGTAAATATCTTAGTGAGGGTCCAAAGTAGTTCAAAGCAATTTTAATAAAATAATTTAATGTAATGTAACGTATTTATCTTTAATGTATCTCTGTTCAAACTCTCTGCTACTCAAACTCCTAGGATCCAAAAATGAGCTAGAATGATTCCGAGCTGCTTTTGATTAGTTTAAATGAACAGCAATAAACTACGTTGCTGCCATGACCCGTCTACATTACAGAAAATAACGAGGAATAGAACCACACGCCAGTTAGTAATTCCACGACTACGTGGTATGTCTTGCTTAAACAATCTAGTGTTTTGCTTCACACCACACGCCCCTATTCAGTCGGTATCGATACAAACACCCGAGTTTTATATCTTTTTAATACCTACATTTGCCGTCATGCTCAATCACGTCGGTCGTTGTTTCACGGCAAAATCTATGAACTGCCAAGATATGGCGTCTTTTTTATGAACTCTCCGATAAGTCTTAACCGAATCGAACGGCGCATAAAAGTGGTACCACAAAGTTCTCGTCTAGATTTATGCTTCCTCGATAAACTCAACCATTTGCCCACCATCATCACCACCACCCTGTCATCCTGTCGCTACAAAGTATGGCCCAGAAATCTCCTTTGAGCGACTCGTGACAAGTGATGCGTCATGCTGTGTCGACGCTCACCAAAGCACTGCAAATCCGCACTTATCGGTGAGTTTCGCTTTCGGAATCTTCCACACTAGCGGCAAGCATTACCGATACGGTTTAACGGTTCGAGATCGGTTGGTGTGTACAACGGCCAACAGAGCATAAGACGCTCAAACCAAAGCTTAATCTTGTTTTCGGGAACGTACGCGTACGGTTTATTTCGTTGCGAAACGATCCTCAAAACACCGACACGACGAGATTATGTTGACTATACTGTAGTGTAGCGTTTGACGTAAGTCCTTATCCAGAGCTTCACGCTTGACATTGTACAACCACGACAGTCATTGACACCGACGGTTTAACTGCTGCCTTTCAACCAATAGCATCAGAAACCAAGCGGGAAATATTACGAACTGAGACGTGCGAGGCTGGTCTGTTGGTTGAGCTGGTGTTATCATGATTTCATTCTGTTCCGGTAAAATCCTGCTATAATAGTTTATCGTATTCGAACAGTTTTCTCAAATCTGTACTCACTTAACTGGTCGTAGGCTGATGTAAGATTAGCTATAGTTTATGCTGCACGCAGTTAACATAAATAACACCTACCCACCAAATGCCCTAGTCTAAATCCTCCACTGCTATCATACTCGAACACCTTTAGTGAACATCTACATAATGCTATTGGAAATTTCGTTGTGCAAATACTTACCAATAGGAAGATAACATTATATTTTATGTTTATACCATATCGCATTTTTGGCATATAATTGCAGAGTATTAATTAATTTTGGCTGTAAAATAAAAGATTCAAAACCCCACATAGTGTATTGAAGACGTCCACGCCGCACATTTATAATTTGCGAGCCTCGTTAGCATCATTTTACTTGACATCCATTTTAATCACGACTTATTTCTATTTTTACAGTTCATATTGATCAAAATCAAGACATCGAGGTACAAGACAAGTTCAATGACAAGACAATTCTACGGATAAGAGTACTACTGGTCTACCAGGACATGCTCTGTTCGCTATTAGACTAATTTTCTTAAATCGACTGAAAAACTGAAGTCACCTATAGCAACAGATGTTGTAGGCTTCAAGCATCACTACGACAGATTGTTGCAGACCCAACGCTAATGAAACTAATTAGAATCATCGAAGTTGGCCGCAACAAGTGACAAGTGGCTACACACAAAAGGTTTTTTACTGAAATAAACTGAATCGTTTACTGCAAATTGCTTATGAAATACACTTATCAAAATGTTGCGAACGAAATATGAATAAATTCAATTTCCTGTGCTCGATTCAATGCGAATTCGAAGCGCTTGTGGTTCAATCACTGTTACACGCTCCCGGCTAAAGGCTGTCCTGGTTGGCGTTATTTGATTCCAACTCGTCCCAAAACCCCCGTTTCGCGGGTGCAGCACCTCCTTAAATCGATCGGCCGAATGGGCATTGGAATGAACTCCCAACAGCCCATTCGTTCAACCGATTGACTTACAACAATTCCGTTTGCAAAAGTGTTAACCCCATGCTTCACCGAAGGGCCAACCAGGCAACGGTGCAATTCCGATTGAATCCATGCCATTCCATTCAAAGTGAAGTCGATTAGTATTCCAAATGAACCTGCATGCTCAATCCGAAGGGCGAACACTCTTCCGCCCTCGTGCAATTGGTTCTCTTTTTGTATTCCTCTTTTGCAACAGCGAACACTGGAAATTGGAAAATTTGCTTTTTTCCCACCGAAAACCCGCTGAACCGTGGCGCGGCATCTGCGATTGAAGCGAAGCACTGATGTGATAACATCATTCGGTTTACCCCGGAAAACAAAAAAAAAACATCCCCAAAAAGAAGATAGCGAAGCCCAACCAAAAATGGCAGATGGCTTATGAATAGCTGGGATGTAAATTAGAAAAGGATGGGGACGTCATAGAGGCACGGTTGAGCGAGTTCCGGAACGTTTTGGAATTCGGCTCGACCGTTTGGTGTGCGTCCGGGGGAAGGAGGCAGAAGCGGATGAGCTTGAGTGAGGACCGAGCATTCCATTTGACTTTAATTACAGCTAACAACGGGTAGGACATGGGTCGTTCGATTACGGTTGATCGACAGCATCCCCACTTTTCGTGCAGTAACAGCGGAAACTGACATTAACATTTGTTGTTAATTGAAACTGTGTGAATTTGCTATGACAATGTTTTTAAAATGAACTCAACTTTCGACGTTCAACTATTGTTGCCAAAACATGATTTGGTACTTCACCACCGGTGACAGTCGAGGGTAACAAGAGGCCCTCTAGCGGCAAAGAACGAAGACGACAGGGACGAAGCGCGGGCGATCGAGAGCGATCGCGAGTGAAGAGGAGTCGAAAACGTGTAGCAGATAGAAACACACAATTTTTCAGCTCTCCTGTTATTACGATTTGATAAAACACACTGGCGAATAGTGTGGGTAATAAAAGTGCTAGAAGAATTAACTTTTGCGTACAGTTTTCGACTACAACTATTTTTTAAGAAGTACATTTATGTTATACTTGTTAAAAAACATAATTAAATCTGTAAAACTATATATTTTTGTAATGGCATATACATAGCAAATGGGCGCTTGTTAAATTAGCAAATCTTTCCTTATTGGAATCATAAATAATCGATCATCAGTTGTATTCAATTTAATACCTAAACAAAATCAATTGTAAATGTTCATATAATTCGTTAAATCTTGATGGTAATTCTTAAAATCATGTTCTTCTCAATGTTTTTTACGTGGAAACACTATCAAGTAATGCATCATTACTGAAAAACCTATTTGAGAACACTGTAAATAGATTGCAGAAAACCTTGCATCTTCAAAATCCATTTGCCAATACTTAAACGATAACGGCCAATGCTCATCAGCTACCTAACTTCTCAAAATAACAGCCCCTTTTTGTATAGACATTCAGCGAACCATATCGATCCATCATACCAACACCTCATCACTACACTTCGTCCACCTTCGCCTCTCGGAGGAAATCAACCGCGTATCATTCTAGACTACACATTACCATCCGAAAAACCATCCCAAAACGCAACAAACGGCCAACGTTCCGGCAAGTCCTGCGTCCATAATTCATCCCGTGGAATCATTTCATAAATTAATACACCTCGTTTGTTATCTTTTAATCCAGACCGCACCGCAACGGGAAATAGATGTGTGTACCGGGGTTGGCGATCCCAGAAGGTTCGCCACCCCTCCATGCTTAGGACAGGTGGGAGCCACCTATGCCACATTACGCCCATGTGCCTGCTTTATCAATGTTAATAGATGCACATATTTATGCGCCACGACGGTATGGTGGCTGCTATTAATTGAAATCGCTAGTTCCATATTTAATACATTCGGTTTATTGGGATGGCACGATTTAGCTTTGGCGCTGCCGGAGCTTACAACTCCCCCACTCCCCTCCACGTGACACACGGTGAGTGTTAATCAACTATCTGGGTCTGCATATGCAACACCCAATGATAATAGTATTGCTTTTCGGTGAGCACTGCTCCTACTGCAAACATCGTTGGTCCTCGGATGAAGCTCCTGCTAGCGGTACACTGGAAGCAGACTGGGGCAGTGTTAGTGGAAACAATTTCAAAATTAATTATCACCTGCTAATCATTGACGTTTCTAATCGAAAAGCGGAAAACTTTAAACTTCCTCCCCACCCATTTGTCGGGTTTTTGGCAGTTGAACTCGAAGGAGACGCAAGACCACATCTCGGTGTAATTAAAAGCCGGTGCAGCCACCACCACTATGAAACCGAAAAATACGCCACTTTGCTGCTCGCTTGCCCTTTCATCAACATTCCATTCCTGGTCTCACAGAAGGCACGGTCGGATCCAATCCTGGAGTTCAAGAGTCGAGCGAAGACGCGCTTTGAAGGCACGATGATAGGTAGCAGCAGAAGCAGCAGGACCAAGTTTTGGCAAGTCAATCAGCATTAGTAAACAGTAGCTAACTTGCTAAAGAAACCGGTCGGTGGGAGAAGGGATCCTGGTCCATGGTGCCTTCACTAAAGATGACGCATCGCATCGGATGTAATATTCCAAACTTTCGGGCTGCTTCTTTGGGTGTCTGAGAGTCGAAGTGGAAAGCACAGTTATAACTGGTCGGAACCGTACGCTCCAAGTCCTTTCCTGTCAGTCTGCCTGATAAGTCAGGGTCGGTATCTAATCCTAGACGTGCCGACCAGTTCCGGGAAGATGTCCGTAATTTGTGCTAAAGTTTAAGGTTCGCCCAAGTTCAGGCAACGCATAACACTAAACGTAATTCCTAATGCAATTATTTATTAACCTTTGAAGCGCATAATTGGTGATGCCATTGTTTGATCAAACCTTCACACTTTGGGAAATAACTACTCACTCATTTTAGTCGTTTCGAACCATCTGGTTCATCCCGCTGCAATGAACTGGTAGCAACTGCGTAGATTAGTAAAATACTAGGAGACTTGTTCCATATTACTGGCATCGATAAAATGTATTAAACGCCCGTAATTTACTGCGGATTTCAATTGCAACTCCTTGAACGATAAGCAGTAATACATTTACACTGAAAACTCTTTTGATACTACGATTTCCAATAGCTATAGGCGTTGGCATGAACAGAACAAAATCCAATATTAGTTTATACCGTTAACATCCCTGATCATTATCACGCACGGCAGCTGTAGGCGTCTTCATGACCCCTTCGCACACCTTCGCCGCAAATCGATTCAACGATCGGCATTGCAATTATAATTTTCTTTGCATCCTACATCGCTTACCGTTCGTCGTTGGCGCTAGAAATGGTATCTTTTGTGTTCAATGGAAAAAGTAATTTGATTCCGCGGAACGTTGCGCATTGCTAATGTTTGAATAATAAGGGAGAAATACAAATGCTTATGCTTGCAGGCTCACCTACCTATATAGCTCTCGAGCGTCAATGTAGAACATAAACTCAATTGGCAATAAAACTTTTCAAAACAAGACGAAAGATAGAAGAAACCATCTTCAGAAAACTTCAATCGTGGTTCCTGCCGTGCCGTTTTCTATCGCAAAACACACATTCCCACATTGTCGGCTTGCGTCGGGTGCAGGCTGCCCAAAAGTTCACGACGAAACACGAAATACCATGCGCCTCCATCCGGAGTAAGTCGACGATACGTGATAGTGGAAAAGCTCTCGGGCCACCACGGCCAATCGCTCAACCGGGAGCAAAAGTCGAACAATCAGACACCGCGATAGATAAATGAAAACAGAAAAACCCTCGTTTCCCGAATCGACGAGTCACATCCGTCGCTTCACATAACATATGCCAATCAAGTCGAATCACGGTACAAATTGATTTCGAATCGAACACACACACACACACGGGCGCGCGCAAGGGCGCGTCCAAGCGCCAAACACCAACGTGGTGGCCCGGTTGGAAACGATACCCCGAAATTGATTCGTGAGTTGTGGCGCCGCCAGGAGGCGAAGATACGTACCTCTCCTCCATAGTCTCCACACCCCCAGCGAACCGGATGTGTGCCCGGCGGCACAACAATGGATACGTGCCGCGAATCGTCAAATACACACACAGACACACGCACACTCCATCGCTGAATGGGCGGCTGGCTCGGGTTAGCAGCTGGTGGAAAACATTGTTTTCCTTTGCTAGCCCGGAAGCGATGAGTCCACTCGCCTTCGCCTCCCGCATGATTCGGGGGAAGTTTCCTGAAAAATTTACGGAAAAAGCCTTTCCCCGTACGGCACACTTCGCTGTGAAAACTCCAAAAATGTGCTCATTTTGCATTAATACCGGCAGGCAATCAGCAGCCCACGACAATGAGCTTTGTAACGACAACCAAAGGGTGTCGTTCAATAATGCACGTTGACGTTCCATTTATGGCCTGATGATGTGGTGTGGCAGCATGCCAGACCCTCGGATCCCTGTCTGGGGAAGTAAAAGATATACAAAACACGCACCAAACGCGACCAGGAGCGACCTCCACCGTGAGACAACTCGCGTGCGGTTACTAATTTGTCAGGAAATTAAATCTGCACACACACAATCCAATCAAGAATCGACATTCGATTCGATTGGCCAATTATAAATGCATGCATCGAACGAAACACATCACACAGCCCCCTGCTCGCTCTCTTTCTCCCTCGCCCATCGCCAAAGATTGTGCTAAAAGGTTCCGGATCGGTGGGTGGATTGATTTTCATTAGCTCGAACTAATGAAAAGGTTTCCGCCCGGTTTATGCCAATTATCGCGCATTAGACGGGAACGGGGACGGGGCCCACGGGCACGCGCCACCCCTTGGTAACGTATCGAGCGAAACCGAAGAAAGCATCCTCCTATGGGGAATCGTACGGTGGGCAGGGATCAAGAAACGTGAAATGTGTTTCGAGGCAAACTAATTGCCCTATAAGTGCGCATCTTGGGTAACTCGTGGCCCACCGTGGCTGCCGTTTGGTGAGTCTCGCTTCCAAGCATGATAGAAGGGAGGGAGTGGGTGAAATGGCGAAAAGAAATCACGGAACGTTATGAGGTACGAGCGCTCTGCGGTGGCACTGATATGCCATTTTCACGTGAAGCCACTTGCTTGGTAATTAGTGCCGTTTTCCTCCGAATGAATTGTGCGCTTTTCTCCCGTATTCCAACAAAGAATGCTTTAAAAAGCACCCGTTCTACGAAACAATGTCCTGGAAGCAAGCAAGGACACTCCGGCGTGGCTCGGTCTTTGCCTGATTTACCTGATTTCTTACTTACTTACCTGAATTACTGACTGAATTATTCAAACCCGAACCGAAAGTAACAAACACCGCACTTCGAACCGCCGGTGGGTGACTAATTCATTTACCTGCGTAACTCCAACCCCCCCCCTCCTCCCCTCGGGCAAAAGTTATTCGAAGGCACGCGTAGCGAATATCCGTTACACCGGCTCGTGCCCACCTCGCTGGTCGGATGTCTGTGAAAACTGGATATAAAGGTCGCTTTCGGCGACCGATGCCCGTCACCGAACGAAACCTATGCTATGAGGTGGAAAATTTTATGCGCAATGAAGGGCTTGAGTGAAATTCGATTAGCCAAAATCGAAACGGCCCAAGAAAATGCTCTCATTAAGAATTCGGTCAACGGGGCACCTTTTACGTGAAATTTTTGTTTTGTTTTTTTGTTAATTCACTTCACCATTTCGTCACTCGGCCAGA